>NW_026060894.1:1372500-1512500 GCF_929443795.1 Astur gentilis | reverse complement strand
CTAACCCTAACCGTAACCCTAACCACCTAACCCTAACACTCACCATAACACCTAGCCCTAACCCTAATCCTAACCCCTAACCCTAACCCTAACCCTAACCCTAACCCTAATGGACCCTAACCCTAACCCTAACACTAACACCTAAACCTAACCCTAAACCTAACCCCTAACCCTAACCCGAAGCCCATCCCTAACGACCCTAACCCTAACCCTAACCCTAATCCCTTAACACTAACCCTAACCCTAAACCCTAACCCTAACCCTAACTGTAACCCTAACCCGGACCCTATCTCCTAACTCTAACCCTAACCCTAACCCCTAACCCTAACCGTAACCCTAACAACCTAACCCTAACACTCACCCTAACACCTAACCCTAACCCTAATCCTAACCCCTAACCCTAACCCTAACCCTAACCCTAATAGACCCTAACCCTAACCCTAACCCTAACCCCTAACACTAACCCTAACGCTAACCCCTAACCCTAACCCTAACCCTAATGGCCCTAACCCTAAACCTAACCCTGACCCTAACCCTAACCCTAATCCTAACCCTAACCCCCTAACCCTAACCCTAACCCTATCCCTAAACCCTAACCCTAATGGCCCTAACCCTAACCCTAACCCTAACCCCTAACCCTAACCTAAACCTAACCCTAAACCTAACCCTAACCCTAACCCTAACCCTAGCCCTAACCCTAACCCTAACCCTAACCCTAACCCTAACCCCTAACTGTAAACCTTTTCTGACAAGTTGCAGGATGTGTGCCGTTTCCGAAACAGGTTCTGCTGAGGACGAGAGCCATGAGATGTTCCTCCTCTGGGCAAGCCCGCGTCCCAGATCCTGTTGTGCCTGTGAATAGGCTGCAGGGGGACGGTGAAGACCAGCAACATCTTTCCGGGCTGCCACCTTCCGTGTGGGACACGGAGCCGGACGTGTGCCTTTCCAGAATCAGGCTCTGCCGAGGACGAGAGCCATGAGATGTTCCTCCTCTGGGCAAGCCCCGGTCCCAGATCCTGTTGTGCCTGTGAATAGGCTGCAGGGGGACGGTGAAGACCAGCAACATCTTTCCGGCCTGCGAACTTCCGTGTGGGACAAGTAGCCGGACGTGTGCCTTTCCAGAATCAGACTCTGCCGAGGACGAGAGCCATGAGATGTTCCTCCTCTGGGCAAGCCCGGGTCCTGAATCCTGTTGTACCTGTGAATAGGCTGCAGGGGGACGGTGAAGACCAGCAACAGCTTCCAGGGCTGCCACCTTCCGTGTGGGACAAGGAGCCGGACGTGTGCCTTTTCGGAAAGAGGCCATGCCGAGGACGAGAGCCATGAGATGTTCCTCCTCTGGGCAAGCCCGGGTCCTGAATCCTGTTGTGCCTGTGAATAGGCTGCAGGGGGACGGTGAAGACCAGCAACAGCTTTCCGGCCTGCCACCTTCCGTGTGGGACAAGGAGCCGGACGTGTGCCTTTTCGGAAACAGGCCCGGCCGAGGACGAGAGCCATGAGATGTTCCTCCTTTGGGCAAGCCCGGGTCCCAGATCCTGTTGTGCCTGTGAATAGGCTGCAGGGGGACGGTGAAGACCAGCAACATCTTTCCGGCCTGCGAACTTCCGTGTGGGACAAGGAGCCGGACGTGTGCCTTTCCAGAATCAGACTCTGCCGAGGACGAGAGCCATGAGATGTTCCTCCTGTGGGCAAGCCCGGGTCCTGAATCCTGTTGTACCTGTGAATAGGCTGCAGGGGGACGGTGAAGACCAGCAACATCTTTCCGGGCTGCCACCTTCCGTGTGGGACAAGGAGCCGGACGTGTGCCTTTTCGGAAACAGGCCCTGCCGAGGACGAGAGCCATGAGATGTTCCACCTGTGGGCAAGCCCGGGTCCCAGATCCTGATCTGCCTGTGAATAGGCTGCAGGGGGACGGTGAAGACCAGCAACAGCTTTCCGGGCTGCCACATTCCGTGTGGGACAAGGAGCCAGACGTGTGCCTTTTCGGAATCGGGCTCTGCCGAGGACGAGAGCCATGAGATGTTCCTCCTCTGGGCAAGCCCGGGTCCTGAATCCTGTTGTGCCTGTGAATAGGCTGCAGGGGGACGGTGAAGACCAGCAACATCTTTCCGGGCTGCCACCTTCCGTGTGGGACAAGGAGCCGGACGTGTGCCTTTTCAGAATCGGGCTCTGCCGAGGACGAGAGGCATGAGATGTTCCTCCTCTGGGCAAGCCCGGGTCCCAGATCCTGTCATACCTGTCAATAGGCTGCAGGGGGACGGTGAAGACCAGCAACAGCTTTCAGGGCTGCCACCTTCCGTGTGGGACAAGGATCCGAACGTGTGCCTTTCCGGAATCAGGCTCTGCCGAGGACGAGAGCCATGAGATGTTCCTCCTGTGGGCAAGCCCGGGTCCCAGATCCTGTTGTACCTGTGTATAAGCTGCAGGGGGACGGTGAAGACCAGCAACAGCTTTCAGGGCTGCCACCTTCCGTGTGGGACAAGGAGCCGGACATGTGCCTTTTCGGAAACAGGCTCTGCCGAGGACGAGAGACTAACCCTGACCCTAACCCTAACCCTAACCCCTAACCCTAACCCTAAGCCCATCCCTAACGACCCTAACCCTAACCCTAACCCTAAGCCCTTAACACTAACCCTAACCCTAAACCCTAACCCTAACCCTAACTGTAACCCTATCCCGGACCCTATCTCCTAACTCTAACCCTAACCCTAACCCCTAACCCTAACCGTAACCCTAACCACCTAACCCTAACACTCACCCTAACACCTAACCCTAACCCTAATCCTAACCCCTAACCCTAACCCTAACCCTAACCCTAATGGACCCTAACCCTAACCCTAACACTAAGACCTAATCCTACCCCTAACCCCTAACACTAACCCTAACCCTAACCCTAAACCCTAACCCTAATGGCCCTAACCCTAACCCTAACCCTAACCCATAACCCTAACCTAAACCTAACCCTAAACCTAACCCTAACCCTAAACCTAACCCTAACCCTAACCCTAACCCTAGCCCTAACCTCAACCCTAACCCTAACCCTAACCCTAACCCTAACCCCTAACTGTAAACCTTTTCTGACAAGTTGCAGGATGTGTGCTGTTTCCGAATCAGGTTCTGCTGAGGACGAGAGCCATGAGATTTTCCTCCTCTGGGCAAGCCCGGGTCCCAGATCCTGTTGTGCCTGTGAATAGGCTGCAGGGGGTCGGTGAAGACCAGCAACATCTTTCCGGGCTGCGACCTTCCGTGTGGGACACGGAGCCGGACGTGTGCCTTTCCAGAATCAGACTCTGCCGAGGACGAGAGCCATGAGATGTTCCTCCTCTGGGCAAGCCCGGGTCCTGAATCCTGTTGTGCCTGTGAATAGGCTGCAGGGGGACGGTGAAGACCAGCAACATCTTTCCGGCCTGCGAACTTCCGTGTGGGACAAGTAGCCGGACGTGTGCCTTTCCAGAATCAGACTCTGCCGAGGACGAGAGCCATGATATGTTCCTCCTCTGGGCAAGCCCGGGTCCTGAATCCTGTTGTACCTGTGAACAGGCTGCAGGGGGACGGTGAAGACCAGCAACAGCTTTCAGGGCTGCCACATTCCGTGTGGGACAAGGAGCCGGACGTGTGCCTTTTCGGAAAGAGGCCATGCCGAGGACGAGAGCCATGAGATGTTCCTCCTCTGGGCAAGCCCGGGTCCCAGATCCTGTTGTGCCTGTGAATAGGCTGCAGGGGGACGGTGAAGACCAGCAACAGCTTTCAGGGCTGCCACCTTCCGTGTGGGACAAGGAGCCGGACGTGTGACTTTTCAGAAATAGGCTCTGCCGAGGACGAGAGCCATGAGATGTTCCTCCTCTGGGCAAGCCCGGGCCCCAGATCCTGTTTTGCCTGTGAATAGGCTGCAGGGGGACGGTGAAGACCAGCAACAGCTTTCAGGGCTGCCACCTTCCATGTGAGACAAGAAGCTGGACAAGTGCCTTTTTGGAATCAGGCTCTGCCGAGGACGAGAGCCATGAGATGTTCCTCCTCTGGGCAAGCCCGGGTCCTGAATCCTGTTATGCCTGTGAATAGGCTGCAGGGGGACGGTGAAGACCAGCAACATCTTTCAGGGCTGCCACCTTCCTTGTGGGACAAGGAGCCGGACGTGTGCCTTTTCGGAATCGGGCTCTGCCGAGGACGAGAGCCATGAGATATTCCTCCTCTGGGCAAGCCCCGGTCCCAGATCCTGTTGTGCCTGTGAATAGGCTGCAGGGGGACGGTGAAGACCAGCAACAGCTTTCCGGCCTGCCACCTTCCGTGTGGGACAAGGAGCCGGACGTGTGCCTTTTCGGAAACAGGCCCTGACGAGGACGAGAGACTAACCCTGACCCTAACCCTAACCCTAACCCCTAACCCTAACCCTAAGCCCATCCCTAACGACCCTAAACCTAACCCTAACCCTAAGCCCTTAACACTAACCCTAACCCTAAACCCTAACCCTAACCCTAACTGTAACCCTAACGCGGACCCTATCTCCTAACTCTAACCCTAACCCTAACCCCTAACCCTAACCGTAACCCTAACCACCTAACCCTAACACTCACCCTAACACCTAACCCTAACCCTAATCGTAACCCCTAACCCTAACCCTAACCCTAACATAACCCTAATGGACCCTAACCCTAACCCTAACACTAACACCTAAACCTAACCCTAAACCTAACCCCTAACCCTAACCCTAAGCCCATCCCTAACGACCCTAACCCTAACCCTAACCCTAATCCCTTAACACTAACCCTAACCCTAAACCCTAACCCTAACCCTAACTGTAACCCTAACCCTGACCCTATCTCCTAACTCTAACCCTAACCCTAACCCCTAACCCTAACCGTAACCCTAACAACCTAACCCTAACACTCACCCTAACACCTAACCCTAACCCTAATCCTAACCCCTAACCCTAACCCTAACCCTAACCCTAATAGACCCTAACCCTAACCCTAACACTAAGACCTAATCCTACCCCTAACCCTAACCCCTAACACTAACCCTAACGCTAACCCCTAACCCTAACCCTAACCCTAATGGCCCTAACCCTAAACCTAACCCTGACCCTAACCCTAACCCTAATCCTAACCCTAACCCCCTAACCCTAACCCTAACCCTAACCCTAAACCCTAACCCTAATGGCCCTAACCCTAACCCTAACCCTCACCCCTAACCCTAACCTAAACCTAACCCTAAACCTAACCCTAACCCTAACCCTAACCCTAGCCCTAACCCCAACCCTAACCCTAACCCTAACCCTAACCCCTAACTGTAAACCTTTTCTGACAAGTTGCAGGATGTGTGCCGTTTCCGAAACAGGTTCTGCTGAGGACGAGAGCCATGAGATTTTCCTCCTCTGGGCAAGCCCGGGTCCCAGATCCTGTTGTGCCTGTGAATAGGCTGCAGGGGGACGGTGAAGACCAGCAACATCTTTCCGGGCTGCCACCTTCCGTGTGGGACACGGAGCCGGACGTGTGCCTTTCCAGAATCAGGCTCTGCCGAGGACGAGAGCCATGAGATGTTCCTCCTCTGGGCAAGCCCGGGTCCCAGATCCTGTTGTGCCTGTGAATAGGCTGCAGGGGGACGGTGAAGACCAGCAACATCTTTCCGGGCTGCCACCTTCCGTGTGGGACACGGAGCCGGACGTGTGCCTTTCCAGAATCAGGCTCTGCCGAGGACGAGAGCCATGAGATGTTCCTCCTCTGGGCAAGCCCGGGTCCCAGATCCTGTTGTGCCTGTGAATAGGCTGCAGGGGGACGGTGAAGACCAGCAACATCTTTCCGGGCTGCCACCTTCCGTGTGGGACACGGAGCCGGACGTGTGCCTTTCCAGAATCAGGCTCTGCCGAGGACGAGAGCCATGATATGTTCCTCCTCTGGGCAAGCCCGGGTCGTGAATCCTGTTGTACCTGTGAATAGGCTGCAGGGGGACGGTGAAGACCAGCAACAGCTTTCAGGGCTGCCACCTTCCGTGTGGGACAATGAGCCGGACGTGTGCCTTTTCGGAAAGAGGCCATGCCGAGGACGAGAGCCATGAGATGTTCCTCCTCTGGGCAAGCCCGGGTCCTTAATCCTGTTCTGCCTGTGAATAGGCTGCAGGGGGACGGTGAAGACCAGCAAAAGCTTTCAGGGCTGCCACCTTCCGTGTGGGACAAGGAGCCGGACGTGTGAGTTTTCAGAAATAGGCTCTGCCGAGGACGAGAGCCATGATATGTTCCTCCTCTGGGCAAGCCCGGGCCCCAGATCCTGTTTTGCCTGTGAATAGGCTGCAGGGGGACGGTGAAGACCAGCAACAGCTTTCCGGCCTGCCACCTTCCGTGTGGGACAAGGAGACAGACGTGTGCCTTTTCGGAATCGGGCTCTGCCGAGGACGAGAGCCATGAGATGTTCCTAATCTGGGCAAGCCCGGGTCCCAGATCCTGTTGTGCCTGTGAATAGGCTGCAGGGGGACGGTGAAGACCAGCAACAGCTTTCAGGGCTGCCACCTTCCATGTGAGACAAGAAGCCGGACGAGTGCCTTTTTGGAATCAGGCTCTGCCGAGGACGAGAGCCATGAGATGTTCCTCCTCTGGGCAAGCCCGGGTCCTGAATCCTGTTGTGCCTGTGAATAGGCTGCAGGGGGACGGTGAAGACCAGCAACAGCTTTCAGGGCTGCCACCTTCCGTGTGGGACAAGGAGCCGGACGTGTGCCTTTTCAGAAATAGGCCCTGCCGAGGACGAGAGCCATGAGATGTTCCTCCTCTGGGCAAGCCCGGGTCCCAGATCTTGTTATGCCTGTGAATAGGCTGCAGGGGGACGGTGAAGACCAGCAACAGCTTTCCGGCCTGCCACCTTCCGTGTGGGACAAGGAGCCGGACGTGTGCCTTTTCGGAAACAGGCCCTGCCAAGGACGAGAGCCATGAGATGTTCCTCCTCTGGGCAAGCCCGGGTCCCAGATCCTGTTGTGCCTGTGAATAGGCTGCAGGGGGACGGTGAAGACCAGCAACATCTTTCCGGGCTGCCACATTCCGTGTGGGACAAGGAGCCAGACGTGTGCCTTTTCGGAATCGGGCTCTGCCGAAGACGAGAGCCATGAGATGTTCCTCCTCTGGGCAAGCCCTGGTCCCAGATCCTGTTGTGCCTGTGAATAGGCTGCAGGGGGACGGTGAAGACCAGCAACAACTGTCAGGGCTACCACCTTCCGTGTGGGACAATGAGCCGGACGTGTGCCTTTTCGGAAAGAGGCCCTGCCGAGGACGAGAGCCATGAGATGTTCCTCCTCTGGGCAAGCCCGGGCCCCAGATCTTGTTATGCCTGTGAATAGGCTGCAGGGGGACGTTGAAGACCAGCAACAGCTTTCCGGCCTGCCACCTTCCGTGTGGGACAAGGAGCCGGACGTGTGCCTTTTCGGAAACAGGCCCTGACGAGGACGAGAGACTAACCCTGACCCTAACCCTAACCCTAACCCCTAACCCTAACCCTAAGCCCATCCCTAACGACCCTAACCCTAACCCTAACCCTAAGCCCTTAAAACTAACCCTAGCCCTAACCCTAACCCTAATGGCCCTAACCCTAACCCTAACGCTAACCCTAACTGTAACCCTAACCCGGACCCTATCTCCTAACTCTAACCCTAACCCTAACCCCTAACCCTAACCGTAACCCTAACCACCTAACCCTAACACTCACCCTAACACCTAACCCTAACCCTAATCCTAACCCCTAACCCTAACCCTAACCCTAACCCTAATGGACCCTAACCCTAACCCTAACTCTAACACCTAAACCTAACCCTAACCCTAACCCCTAACACTAACCCTAAAGCTAACCCCTAGCCCTAACCCTAACCCTAGTGGCCCTAACCCTAACCCTGACCCTAACCCTAACCCTAACCCTAATCCCCTAACCCTAACCCTAACCCTAAACCCTAACCCTAATGGCCCTAACCCTAACCCTAACCCTAACCCCTAACCCTAACCTAAACCTAACCCTAAACCCTAACCCTAATGGCCCTAACCCTAACCCTAGCCCTAACCCCAACCCTAAACCTAACCCTAACCCTAACCCCTAGCTGTAAACCTTTTCTGACAAGTTGCAGGATGTGTGCCGTTTCCGAAACAGGTTCTGCTGAGGACGAGAGCCATGAGATTTTCCTCCTCTGGGCAAGCCCGGGTCCCAGATCCTGTTGTGCCTGTGAATAGGCTGCAGGGGGACGGTGAAGACCAGCAACATCTTTCCGGGCTGCCACCTTCCGTGTGGGACACGGAGCCGGACGTGTGCCTTTCCAGAATCAGGCTCTGCCGAGGACGAGAGCCATGAGATGTTCCTCCTCTGGGCAAGCCCCGGTCCCAGATCCTGTTGTGCCTGTGAATAGGCTGCAGGGGGACGGTGAAGACCAGCAACAGCTTTCCGGGCTGCCACCTTCCGTGTGGGACAAGTAGCCGGACGTGTGCCTTTCCAGAATCAGACTCTGCCGAGGACGAGAGCCATGATATGTTCCTCCTCTGGGCAAGCCCGGGTCGTGAATCCTGTTGTACCTGTGAATAGGCTGCAGGGGGACGGTGAAGACCAGCAACAGCTTTCAGGGCTGCCACCTTCCATGTGGGACAATGAGCCGGACGTGTGCCTTTTCGGAAAGAGGCCATGCCGAGGACGAGAGCCATGAGATGTTCCTCCTCTGGGCAAGCCCGGGTCCTGAATCCTGTTCTGCCTGTGAATAGGCTGCAGGGGGACGGTGAAGACCAGCAACAGCTTTCAGGGCTGCCACCTTCCGTGTGGGACAAGGAGCCGGACGTGTGACTTTTCAGAAATAGGCTCTGCCGAGGACGAGAGCCATGAGATGTTCCTCCTCTGGGCAAGCCCGGGCCCCAGATCCTGTTTTGCCTGTGAATAGGCTGCAGGGGGACGGTGAAGACCAGCAACAGCTTTCCGGCCTGCCACCTTCCGTGTGGGACAAGGAGACAGACGTGTGCCTTTTCGGAATCGGGCTCTGCCGAGGACGAGAGCCATGAGATGTTCCTAATCTGGGCAAGCCCGGGTCCCAGATCCTGTTGTGCCTGTGAATAGGCTGCAGGGGGACGGTGAAGACCAGCAACAGCTTTCAGGGCTGCCACCTTCCATGTGAGACAAGAAGCCGGACGAGTGCCTTTTTGGAATCAGGCTCTGCCGAGGACGAGAGCCATGAGATGTTCCTCCTCTGGGCAAGCCCGGGTCCTGAATCCTGTTGTGCCTGTGAATAGGCTGCAGGGGGACGGTGAAGACCAGCAACAGCTTTCAGGGCTGCCACCTTCCGTGTGGGACAAGGAGCCGGACGTGTGCCTTTTCAGAAATAGGCCCTGCCGAGGACGAGAGCCATGAGATGTTCCTCCTCTGGGCAAGCCCGGGTCCCAGATCTTGTTATGCCTGTGAATAGGCTGCAGGGGGACGGTGAAGACCAGCAACAGCTTTCCGGCCTGCCACCTTCCGTGTGGGACAAGGAGCCGGACGTGTGCCTTTTCGGAAACAGGCCCTGCCAAGGACGAGAGCCATGAGATGTTCCTCCTCTGGGCAAGCCCGGGTCCCAGATCCTGTTGTGCCTGTGAATAGGCTGCAGGGGGACGGTGAAGACCAGCAATATCTTTCCGGGCTGCCACATTCCGTGTGGGACAAGGAGCCAGACGTGTGCCTTTTCGGAATCGGGCTCTGCCGAAGACGAGAGCCATGAGATGTTCCTTCTCTGGGCAAGCCCTGGTCCCAGATCCTGTTGTGCCTGTGAATAGGCTGCAGGGGGACGGTGAAGACTAGCAACAGCTTTCCGGGCTGCCACCTTCCATGTGAAACAAGAAGCCGGACGAGTGCCTTTTAGGAATCAGGCTCTGCCGAGGACGAGAGCCATGAGATGTTCCTCCTCTGGGCAAGCCCGGGCCCCAGATCTTGTTATGCCTGTGAATAGGCTGCAGGGGGACGGTGAAGACCAGCAACATCTTTCCGGCCTGCCACCTTCCGTGTGGGACAAGGAGCCGGACGTGTGCCTTTTCGGAAACAGGCCCTGACGAGGACGAGAGACTAACCCTGACCCTAACCCTAACCCTAACCCCTAACCCTAACCCTAAGCCCATCCCTAACGACCCTAACCCTAACCCTAACCCTAAGCCCTTAAAACTAACCCTAGCCCTAACCCTAACCCTAATGGCCCTAACCCTAACCCTAACCCTAACCCTAACTGTAACCCTAACCCGGACCCTATCTCCTAACTCTAACCCTAACCCTAACCCCTAACCCTAACCGTAACCCTAACCACCTAACCCTAACACTCACCCTAACACCTAACCCTAACCCTAATCCTAACCCCTAACCCTAACCCTAACCCTAACCCTAATGGACCCTAACCCTAACCCTAACTCTAACACCTAAACCTAACCCTAACCCTAACCCCTAACACTAACCCTAAAGCTAACCCCTAGCCCTAACCCTAACCCTAATGGCCCTAACCCTGACCCTAACCCTAACCCTAACCCTAATCCCCTAACCCTAACCCTAACCCTAAACCCTAACCCTAATGGCCCTAACCCTAACCCTAACCCTAACCCCTAACCCTAACCTAAACCTAACCCTAAACCCTAACCCTAATGGCCCTAACCCTAACCCTAGCCCTAACCCTAACCCTAACCCTAACCCTAACCCTAACCCCTAGCTGTAAACCTTTTCTGACAAGTTGCAGGATGTGTGCCGTTTCCGAAACAGGTTCTGCTGAGGACGAGAGCCATGAGATTTTCCTCCTCTGGGCAAGCCCGGGTCCCAGATCCTGTTGTGCCTGTGAATAGGCTGCAGGGGGACGGTGAAGACCAGCAACATCTTTCCGGGCTGCCACCTTCCGTGTGGGACACGGAGCCGGACGTGTGCCTTTCCAGAATCAGGCTCTGCCGAGGACGAGAGCCATGAGATGTTCCTCCTCTGGGCAAGCCCGGGTCCCAGATCCTGTTGTGCCTGTGAATAGGCTGCAGGGGGACGGTGAAGACCAGCAACAGCTTTCAGGGCTGCCACCTTCCGTGTGGGACAAGGAGCCGGACGTGTGCCTTTCCAGAATCAGACTCTGCCGAGGACGAGAGCCATGAGATGTTCCTCCTCTGGGCAAGCCCGGGTCCTGAATCCTGTTGTACCTGTGAATAGGCTGCAGGGGGACGGTGAAGACCAGCAACAGCTTTCAGGGCTGCCACCTTCCGTGTGGGACAAGGAGCCGGACGTGTGCCTTTTCGGAAAGAGGCCATGCCGAGGACGAGAGCCATGAGATGTTCCTCCTCTAGGCAAGCCCTGGTCCCAGATCCTATTGTGCCTGTGAATAGGCTGCAGGGGGACGGTGAAGACCAGCAACAGCTTTCAGGGCTGCCACCATCCGTGTGGGACAAGGAGCCGGACGTGTCACTTTTCAGAAATAGGCTCTGCCGAGGACGAGAGCCATGAGATGTTCCTCCTCTGGGCAAGCCCGGGTCCTGAATCCTGTTGTACCTGTGAATAGGCTGCAGGGGGACGGTGAAGACCAGCAACAGCTTTCAGGGCTGCCACCTTCCGTGTGGGACAAGGAGCCGGACGTGTGCCTTTTCGGAAAGAGGCCATGCCGAGGACGAGAGCCATGAGATGTTCCTCCTCTGGGCAAGCCCGGGTCCTGAATCCTGTTCTGCCTGTGAATAGGCTGCAGGGGGACGGTGAAGACCAGCAACAGCTTTCAGGGCTGCCACCTTCCGTGTGGGACAAGGAGCCGGACGTGTGACTTTTCAGAAATAGGCTCTGCCGAGGACGAGAGCCATGAGATGTTCCTCCTCTGGGCAAGCCCGGGCCCCAGATCCTGTTTTGCCTGTGAATAGGCTGCAGGGGGACGGTGAAGACCAGCAACAGCTTTCCGGCCTGCCACCTTCCGTGTGGGACAAGGAGACAGACGTGTGCCTTTTCGGAATCGGGCTCTGCCGAGGACGAGAGCCATGAGATGTTCCTAATCTGGGCAAGCCCGGGTCCCAGATCCTGTTGTGCCTGTGAATAGGCTGCAGGGGGACGGTGAAGACCAGCAACAGCTTTCAGGGCTGCCACCTTCCATGTGAGACAAGAAGCCGGACGAGTGCCTTTTTGGAATCAGGCTCTGCCGAGGACGAGAGCCATGAGATGTTCCTCCTCTGGGCAAGCCCGGGTCCTGAATCCTGTTGTGCCTGTGAATAGGCTGCAGGGGGACGGTGAAGACCAGCAACAGCTTTCAGGGCTGCCACCTTCCGTGTGGGACAAGGAGCCAGACGTGTGCCTTTTCAGAAATAGGCCCTGCCGAGGACGAGAGCCATGAGATGTTCCTCCTCTGGGCAAGCCCGGGTCCCAGATCTTGTTATGCCTGTGAATAGGCTGCAGGGGGACGGTGAAGACCAGCAACAGCTTTCCGGCCTGCCACCTTCCGTGTGGGACAAGGAGCCGGACGTGTGCCTTTTCGGAAACAGGCCCTGCCAAGGACGAGAGCCATGAGATGTTCCTCCTCTGGGCAAGCCCGGGTCCCAGATCCTGTTGTGCCTGTGAATAGGCTGCAGGGGGACGGTGAAGACCAGCAACATCTTTCCGGGCTGCCACATTCCGTGTGGGACAAGGAGCCAGACGTGTGCCTTTTCGGAATCGGGCTCTGCCGAAGACGAGAGCCATGAGATGTTCCTCCTCTGGGCAAGCCCTGGTCCCAGATCCTGTTGTGCCTGTGAATAGGCTGCAGGGGGACGGTGAAGACCAGCAACAGTTTTCAGGGCTGCCACCTTCCATGTGAAACAAGAAGCCGGACGAGTGCCTTTTTGGAATCAAGCTCTGCCGAGGACGAGAGCCATGAGATGTTCCTCCTCTGGGCAAGCCCGGGCCCCAGATCTTGTTATGCCTGTGAATAGGCTGCAGGGGGACGTTGAAAACCAGCAACAGCTTTCCGGCCTGCCACCTTCCGTGTGGGACAAGGAGCCGGACGTGTGCCTTTTCGGAAACAGGCCCTGACGAGGACGAGAGACTAACCCTGACCCTAACCCTAACCCTAACCCCTAACCCTAACCCTAAGCCCATCCCTAACGACCCTAACCCTAACCCTAACCCTAAGCCCTTAAAACTAACCCTAACCCTAACCCTAACCCTAATGGCCCTAACCCTAACCCTAACCCTAACCCTAACTGTAACCCTAACCCGGACCCTATCTCCTAACTCTAACCCTAACCCTAACCCCTAACCCTAACCGTAACCCTAACCACCTAACCCTAACACTCACCCTAACACCTAACCCTAACCCTAATCCTAACCCCTAACCCTAACCCTAACCCTAACCCTAATGGACCCTAACCCTAACACTCACCCTAACACCTAAACCTAACCCTAACCCTAACCCCTAACACTAACCCTAAAGCTAACCCCTAGCCCTAACCCTAACCCTAATGGCCCTAACCCTAACCCTAACCCTGACCCTAACCCTAACCCTAACCCTAACCCTAACCCCCTAACCCTAACCCTAACCCTAAACCCTAACCCTAATGGCCCTAACCCTAACCCTAACCCTAACCCCTAACCCTAACCTAAACCTAACCCTAAACCCTAACCCTAATGGCCCTAACCCTAACCCTAGCCCTAACCCTAACCCTAAACCTAACCCTAACCCTAACCCCTAGCTGTAAACCTTTTCTGACAAGTTGCAGGATGTGTGCCGTTTCCGAAACAGGTTCTGCTGAGGACGAGAGCCATGAGATTTTCCTCCTCTGGGCAAGCCCGGGTCCCAGATCCTGTTGTGCCTGTGAATAGGCTGCAGGGGGACGGTGAAGACCAGCAACATCTTTCCGGGCTGCCACCTTCCGTGTGGGACACGGAGCCGGACGTGTGCCTTTCCAGAATCAGGCTCTGCCGAGGACGAGAGCCATGAGATGTTCCTCCTCTGGGCAAGCCCGGGTCCCAGATCCTGTTGTGCCTGTGAATAGGCTGCAGGGGGACGGTGAAGACCAGCAACATCTTTCCGGCCTGCGAACTTCCGTGTGGGACAAGGAGCCGGACGTGTGCCTTTCCAGAATCAGACTCTGCCGAGGACGAGAGCCATGAGATGTTCCTCCTCTGGGCAAGCCCGGGTCCTGAATCCTGTTGTGCCTGTGAATAGGCTGCAGGGGGACGGTGAAGACCAGCAACATCTTTCCGGCCTGCGAACTTCCGTGTGGGACAAGGAGCCGGACGTGTGCCTTTCCAAAATCAGACTCTGCCGAGGACGAGAGCCATGAGATGTTCCTCCTCTGGGCAAGCCCGGGTCCTGAATCCTGTTGTACCTGTGAATAGGCTGCAGGGGGACGGTGAAGACCAGCAACAGCTTTCAGGGCTGCCACCTTCCGTGTGGGACAAGGAGCCGGACGTGTGCCTTTTCGGAAAGAGGCCATGCCGAGGACGAGAGCCATGAGATGTTCCTCCTCTGGGCAAGCCCTGGTCCCAGATCCTATTGTGCCTGTGAATAGGCTGCAGGGGGACGGTGAAGACCAGCAACAGCTTTCAGGGCTGCCACCATCCGTGTGGGACAATGAGCCGGACGTGTCACTTTTCAG
Organism: Astur gentilis; assembly: GCF_929443795.1. Classification (NCBI taxonomy): domain Eukaryota; kingdom Metazoa; phylum Chordata; class Aves; order Accipitriformes; family Accipitridae; genus Astur; species Astur gentilis. The sequence goes on along the minus strand of NW_026060894.1, from coordinate 1,497,961 downwards.
AAATAGGCTCTGCCGAGGACTAGAGCCATGAGATGTTCCTCCTCTGGGCAAGCCCGGGTCCTGAATCCTGTTGTACCTGTGAATAGGCTGCAGGGGGACGGTGAAGACCAGCAACAGCTTTCAGGGCTGCCACCTTCCGTGTGGGACAAGGAGCCGGACGTGTGCCTTTTCGGAAAGAGGCCATGCCGAGGACGAGAGCCATGAGATGTTCCTCCTCTGGGCAAGCCCGGGTCCTGAATCCTGTTCTGCCTGTGAATAGGCTGCAGGGGGACGGTGAAGACCAGCAACAGCTTTCAGGGCTGCCACCTTCCGTGTGGGACAATGAGCCGGACGTGTGACTTTTCAGAAATAGGCTCTGCCGAGGACGAGAGCCATGAGATGTTCCTCCTCTGGGCAAGCCCGGGCCCCAGATCCTGTTTTGCCTGTGAATAGGCTGCAGGGGGACGGTGAAGACCAGCAACAGCTTTCCGGCCTGCCACCTTCCGTGTGGGACAAGGAGACAGACGTGGGCCTTTTCGAAATCGGGCTCTGCCGAGGACGAGAGCCATGAGATGTTCCTAATCTGGGAAAGCCCGGGTCCCAGATCCTGTTGTGCCTGTGAATAGGCTGCAGGGGGACGGTGAAGACCAGCAACAGCTTTCAGGGCTGCCACCTTCCATGTGAGACAAGAAGCCTGACGAGTGACTTTTTGGAATCAGGCTCTGCCGAGGACGAGAGCCATGAGATGTTCCTCCTCTGGGCAAGCCCGGGTCCTGAATCCTGTTGTGCCTGTGAATAGGCTGCAGGGGGACGGTGAAGACCAGCAACAGCTTTCAGGGCTGCCACCTTCCGTGTGGGACAAGGAGCCGGACGTGTGCCTTTTCGGAAACAGGCCCTGACGAGCACGAGAGACTAACCCTGACCCTAACCCTAACCCTAACCCCTAACCCTAACCCTAAGCCCATCCCTAACGACCCTAACCCTAACCCTAACCCTAAGCCCTTAACACTAACCCTAACCCTAACCCCTAACCCTAACCGTAACCCTAACCACCTAACCCTAACACTCACCCTAACACCTAACCCTAACCCTAATCCTAACCCCTAACCCTAACCCTAACCCTAACCCTAATGGACCCTAACCCTAACCCTAACTCTAACACCTAAACCTAACCCTAACCCTAACCCCTAACACTAACCCTAAAGATAACCCCTAGCCCTAACCCTAACCCTAATGGCCCTAACCCTAACCCTAACCCTAACCCTAACCCTAACCCTAATGGCCCTAACCCTAACCCTAACCCTGACCCTAACCCTAACCCTAACCCTAACCCCCTAACCCTAACCCTAACCCTAAACCCTAACCCTAATGGCCCTAACCCTAACCCTAACCCTGACCCCTAACCCTAACCTAAACCTAACCCTAAACCCTAACCCTAATGGCCCTAACCCTAACCCTAGCCCTAACCCCAACCCTAACCCTAACCCTAAACCTAACCCTAACCCGTAACTGTTAACCTTTTCTGACAAGTTGCAGGATGTGTGCCGTTTCCGAAACAGGTTCTGCTGAGGACGAGAGCCATGAGATTTTCCTCCTCTGGGCAAGCCCGGGTCCCAGATCCTGTTGTGCCTGTGAATAGGCTGCAGGGGGACGGTGAAGACCAGCAACATCTTTCCGGGCTGCCACCTTCCGTGTGGGACACGGAGCCGGACGTGTGCCTTTCCAGAATCAGGCTCTGCCGAGGACGAGAGCCATGAGATGTTCCTCCTCTGGGCAAGCCCGGGTCCCAGATCCTGTTGTGCCTGTGAATAGGCTGCAGGGGGACGGTGAAGACCAGCAACAGCTTTCAGGGCTGCCACCTTCCGTGTGGGACAAGGAGCCGGACGTGTGCCTTTCCAGAATCAGACTCTGCCGAGGACGAGAGCCATGAGATGTTCCTCCTCTGGGCAAGCCCGGGTCCTGAATCCTGTTGTACCTGTGAAGAGGCTGCAGGGGGACGGTGAAGACCAGCAACAGCTTTCAGGGCTGCCACCTTCCGTGTGGGACAAGGAGCCGGACGTGTGCCTTTTCGGAAAGAGGCCATGCCGAGGACGAGAGCCATGAGATGTTCCTCCTCTAGGCAAGCCCTGGTCCCAGATCCTATTGTGCCTGTGAATAGGCTGCAGGGGGACGGTGAAGACCAGCAACAGCTTTCAGGGCTGCCACCATCCGTGTGGGACAAGGAGCCGGACGTGTCACTTTTCAGAAATAGGCTCTGCCGAGGACGAGAGCCATGAGATGTTCCTCCTCTGGGCAAGCCCGGGTCCTGAATCCTGTTGTACCTGTGAATAGGCTGCAGGGGGACGGTGAAGACCAGCAACAGCTTTCAGGGCTGCCACCTTCCGTGTGGGACAAGGAGCCGGACGTGTGCCTTTTCGGAAAGAGGCCATGCCGAGGACGAGAGCCATGAGATGTTCCTCCTCTGGGCAAGCCCGGGTCCTGAATCCTGTTCTGCCTGTGAATAGGCTGCAGGGGGACGGTGAAGACCAGCAACAGCTTTCAGGGCTGCCACCTTCCGTGTGGGACAAGGAGCCGGACGTGTGACTTTTCAGAAATAGGCTCTGCCGAGGACGAGAGCCATGAGATGTTCCTCCTCTGGGCAAGCCCGGGCCCCAGATCCTGTTTTGCCTGTGAATAGGCTGCAGGGGGACGGTGAAGACCAGCAACAACTTTCCGGCCTGCCACCTTCCGTGTGGGACAAGGAGACAGACGTGTGCCTTTTCGGAATCGGGCTCTGCCGAGGACGAGAGCCATGAGATGTTCCTAATCTGGGCAAGCCCGGGTCCCAGATCCTGTTGTGCCTGTGAATAGGCTGCAGGGGGACGGTGAAGACCAGCAACAGCTTTCAGGGCTGCCACCTTCCATGTGAGACAAGAAGCCGGACGAGTGCCTTTTTGGAATCAGGCTCTGCCGAGGACGAGAGCCATGAGATGTTCCTCCTCTGGGCAAGCCCGGGTCCTGAATCCTGTTGTGCCTGTGAATAGGCTGCAGGGGGACGGTGAAGACCAGCAACAGCTTTCAGGGCTGCCACCTTCCGTGTGGGACAAGGAGCCAGACGTGTGCCTTTTCAGAAATAGGCCCTGCCGAGGACGAGAGCCATGAGATGTTCCTCCTCTGGGCAAGCCCGGGTCCCAGATCTTGTTATGCCTGTGAATAGGCTGCAGGGGGACGGTGAAGACCAGCAACAGCTTTCCGGCCTGCCACCTTCCGTGTGGGACAAGGAGCCGGACGTGTGCCTTTTCGGAAACAGGCCCTGCCAAGGACGAGAGCCATGAGATGTTCCTCCTCTGGGCAAGCCCGGGTCCCAGATCCTGTTGTGCCTGTGAATAGGCTGCAGGGGGACGGTGAAGACCAGCAACATCTTTCCGGGCTGCCACATTCCGTGTGGGACAAGGAGCCAGACGTGTGCCTTTTCGGAATCGGGCTCTGCCGAAGACGAGAGCCATGAGATGTTCCTCCTCTGGGCAAGCCCTGGTCCCAGATCCTGTTGTGCCTGTGAATAGGCTGCAGGGGGACGGTGAAGACCAGCAACAGTTTTCAGGGCTGCCACCTTCCATGTGAAACAAGAAGCCGGACGAGTGCCTTTTTGGAATCAAGCTCTGCCGAGGACGAGAGCCATGAGATGTTCCTCCTCTGGGCAAGCCCGGGCCCCAGATCTTGTTATGCCTGTGAATAGGCTGCAGGGGGACGTTGAAAACCAGCAACAGCTTTCCGGCCTGCCACCTTCCGTGTGGGACAAGGAGCCGGACGTGTGCCTTTTCGGAAACAGGCCCTGACGAGGACGAGAGACTAACCCTGACCCTAACCCTAACCTTAACCCCTAACCCTAACCCTAAGCCCATCCCTAACGACCCTAACCCTAACCCTAACCCTAAGCCCTTAAAACTAACCCTAACCCTAACCCTAACCCTAATGGCCCTAACCCTAACCCTAACCCTAACCCTAACTGTAACCCTAACCCGGACCCTATCTCCTAACTCTAACCCTAACCCTAACCCCTAACCCTAACCGTAACCCTAACCACCTAACCCTAACACTCACCCTAACACCTAACCCTAACCCTAATCCTAACCCCTAACCCTAACCCTAACCCTAACCCTAATGGACCCTAACCCTAACACTAACTCTAACACCTAAACCTAACCCTAACCCTAACCCCTAACACTAACCCTAAAGCTAACCCCTAGCCCTAACCCTAACCCTAATGGCCCTAACCCTAACCCTAACCCTGACCCTAACCCTAACCCTAAACCTAACCCTAACCCCCTAACCCTAACCCTAACCCTAAACCCTAACCCTAATGGCCCTAACCCTAACCCTAACCCTAACCCCTAACCCTAACCTAAACCTAACCCTAAACCCTAACCCTAATGGCCCTAACCCTAACCCTAGCCCTAACCCCAACCCTAAACCTAACCCTAACCCTAACCCCTAGCTGTAAACCTTTTCTGACAAGTTGCAGGATGTGTGCCGTTTCCGAAACAGGTTCTGCTGAGGACGAGAGCCATGAGATTTTCCTCCTCTGGGCAAGCCCGGGTCCCAGATCCTGTTGTGCCTGTGAATAGGCTGCAGGGGGACGGTGAAGACCAGCAACATCTTTCCGGGCTGCCACCTTCCGTGTGGGACACGGAGCCGGACGTGTGCCTTTCCAGAATCAGGCTCTGCCGAGGACGAGAGCCATGAGATGTTCCTCCTCTGGGCAAGCCCGGGTCCCAGATCCTGTTGTGCCTGTGAATAGGCTGCAGGGGGACGGTGAAGACCAGCAACATCTTTCCGGCCTGCGAACTTCCGTGTGGGACAAGGAGCCGGACGTGTGCCTTTCCAGAATCAGACTCTGCCGAGGACGAGAGCCATGAGATGTTCCTCCTCTGGGCAAGCCCGGGTCCTGAATCCTGTTGTGCCTGTGAATAGGCTGCAGGGGGACGGTGAAGACCAGCAACATCTTTCCGGCCTGCGAACTTCCGTGTGGGACAAGGAGCCGGACGTGTGCCTTTCCAAAATCAGACTCTGCCGAGGACGAGAGCCATGAGATGTTCCTCCTCTGGGCAAGCCCGGGTCCTGAATCCTGTTGTGCCTGTGAATAGGCTGCAGGGGGACGGTGAAGACCAGCAACAGCTTTCAGGGCTGCCACCTTCCGTGTGGGACAAGGAGCCGGACGTGTGCCTTTTCGGAAAGAGGCCATGCCGAGGACGAGAGCCATGAGATGTTCCTCCTCTGGGCAAGCCCTGGTCCCAGATCCTATTGTGCCTGTGAATAGGCTGCAGGGGGACGGTGAAGACCAGCAACAGCTTTCAGGGCTGCCACCATCCGTGTGGGACAATGAGCCGGACGTGTCACTTTTCAGAAATAGGCTCTGCCGAGGACGAGAGCCATGAGATGTTCCTCCTCTGGGCAAGCCCGGGTCCTGAATCCTGTTGTACCTGTGAATAGGCTGCAGGGGGACGGTGAAGACCAGCAACAGCTTTCAGGGCTGCCACCTTCCGTGTGGGACAAGGAGCCGGACGTGTGCCTTTTCGGAAAGAGGCCATGCCGAGGACGAGAGCCATGAGATGTTCCTCCTCTGGGCAAGCCCGGGTCCTGAATCCTGTTCTGCCTGTGAATAGGCTGCAGGGGGACGGTGAAGACCAGCAACAGCTTTCAGGGCTGCCACCTTCCGTGTGGGACAATGAGCCGGACGTGTGACTTTTCAGAAATAGGCTCTGCGGAGGACGAGAGCCATGAGATGTTCCTCCTCTGGGCAAGCCCGGGCCCCAGATCCTGTTTTGCCTGTGAATAGGCTGCAGGGGGACGGTGAAGACCAGCAACAGCTTTCCGGCCTGCCACCTTCCGTGTGGGACAAGGAGACAGACGTGGGCCTTTTCGGAATCGGGCTCTGCCGAGGACGAGAGCCATGAGATGTTCCTAATCTGGGAAAGCCCGGGTCCCAGATCCTGTTGTGCCTGTGAATAGGCTGCAGGGGGACGGTGAAGACCAGCAACAGCTTTCAGGGCTGCCACCTTCCATGTGAGACAAGAAGCCTGACGAGTGACTTTTTGGAATCAGGCTCTGCCGAGGACGAGAGCCATGAGATGTTCCTCCTCTGGGCAAGCCCGGGTCCTGAATCCTGTTGTGCCTGTGAATAGGCTGCAGGGGGACGGTGAAGACCAGCAACAGCTTTCAGGGCTGCCACCTTCCGTGTGGGACAAGGAGCCGGACGTGTGCCTTTTCGGAAACAGGCCCTGACGAGCACGAGAGACTAACCCTGACCCTAACCCTAACCCTAACCCCTAACCCTAACCCTAAGCCCATCCCTAACGACCCTAACCCTAACCCTAACCCTAAGCCCTTAACACTAACCCTAACCCTAACCCCTAACCCTAACCGTAACCCTAACCACCTAACCCTAACACTCACCCTAACACCTAACCCTAACCCTAATCCTAACCCCTAACCCTAACCCTAACCCTAACCCTAATGGACCCTAACCCTAACCCTAACTCTAACACCTAAACCTAACCCTAACCCTAACCCCTAACACTAACCCTAAAGATAACCCCTAGCCCTAACCCTAACCCTAATGGCCCTAACCCTAACCCTAACCCTAACCCTAACCCTAACCCTAATGGCCCTAACCCTAACCCTAACCCTGACCCTAACCCTAACCCTAACCCTAACCCCCTAACCCTAACCCTAACCCTAAACCCTAACCCTAATGGCCCTAACCCTAACCCTAACCCTGACCCCTAACCCTAACCTAAACCTAACCCTAAACCCTAACCCTAATGGCCCTAACCCTAACCCTAGCCCTAACCCTAACCCTAACCCTAACCCTAAACCTAACCCTAACCCGTAACTGTTAACCTTTTCTGACAAGTTGCAGGATGTGTGCCGTTTCCGAAACAGGTTCTGCTGAGGACGAGAGCCATGAGATTTTCCTCCTCTGGGCAAGCCCGGGTCCCAGATCCTGTTGTGCCTGTGAATAGGCTGCAGGGGGACGGTGAAGACCAGCAACATCTTTCCGGCCTGCGAACTTCCGTGTGGGACAAGGAGCCGGACGTGTGCGGTTCCAGAATCAGACTCTGCCGAGGACGAGAGCCATGATATGTTCCTCCTCTGGGCAAGCCCGGGTCCTGAATCCTGTTGTACCTGTGAATAGGCTGCAGGGGGACGGTGAAGACCAGCAACAGCTTTCCGGGCTGCCACCTTCCGTGTGGGACACGGAGCCGGACGTGTGCCTTTCCAGAATCAGGCTCTGCCGAGAACGAGAGCCATGAGATGTTCCTAATCTGGGAAAGCCCGGGTCCCAGATCCTGTTGTGCCTGTGAATAGGCTGCAGGGGGACGGTGAAGACCAGCAACTTCTTTCCGGCCTGCCACCTTCCGTGTGGGACAAGGAGCCGGACGTGTGCCTTTTCGGAAAGAGGCCCTGCCGAGGACGAGAGCCATGAGATGTTCCTCCTCTGGGCAAGCCCGGGTCCCAGATCCTGTTGTGCCTGTGAATAGGCTGCAGGGGGACGGTGAAGACCAGCAACATCTTTCCGGCCTGCGCACTTCCTTGTGGGACAAGGAGCCGGACGTGTGCCTTTCCAGAATCAGACTCTGCCGAGGACGAGAGCCATGATATGTTCCTCCTCTGGGCAAGCCCGGGTCCTGAATCCTGTTGTACCTGTGAATAGGCTGCAGGGGGACGGTGAAGACCAGCAACAGCTTTCAGGGCTGCCACCTTCCGTGTGGGACAAGGAGCCGGACGTGTGCCTTTTCGGAAAGAGGCCATGCCGAGGACGAGAGCCATGAGATGTTCCGCCTCTGGGCAAGCCCGGGTCCCAGATCCTGTTGTGCCTGTGAATAGGCTGCAGGGGGACGGTGAAGACCAGCAACAGCTTTCAGGGCTGCCACCTTCCGTGTGGGACAAGGAGCCGGACGTGTCACTTTTCAGAAATAGGCTCTGCCGAGGACGAGAGCCATGAGATGTTCCTCCTCTGGGCAAGCCCGGGCCCCAGATCCTGTTTTGCCTGTGAATAGGCTGCAGGGGGACGGTGAAGACCAGCAACAGCTTTCCGGCCTGCCACCTTCCGTGTGGGACAAGGAGACAGACGTGTGCCTTTTCGGAATCGGGCTCTGCCGAGGACGAGAGCCATGAGATGTTCCTCCTCTGGGCAAGCCCGGGTCCCAGATCCTGTTGTGCCTGTGAATAGGCTGCAGGGGGACGGTGAAGACCAGCAACAGCTTTCAGGGCTGCCACCTTCCATGTGAGAGAAGAAGCCGGACGAGTGCCTTTTTGGAATCAGGCTCTGCATTGGACGAGAGCCATGAGATGTTCCTCCTCTGGGCAAGCCCGGGTCCTGAATCCTGTTGTGCCTGTGAATAGGCTGCAGGGGGACGGTGAAGACCAGCAACAGCTTTCAGGGCTGCCACCTTCCGTGTGGGACAAGGAGCCGGACATGTGCCTTTTCAGAAATAGGCCCTGCCGAGGACGAGAGCCATGAGATGTTCCTCCTCTGGGCAAGCCCGGGTCCCAGATCTTGTTATGCCTGTGAATAGGCTGCAGGGGGACGGTGAAGACCAGCAACAGCTTTCCGGCCTGCCACCATCCGTGTGGGACAAGGAGCCGGACGTGTGCCTTTTCGGAAACAGGCCCTGCCGAGGACGAGAGCCATGAGATGTTCCTCCTGTGGGCAAGCCCGGGTCCCAGATCCTGATCTGCCTGTGAATAGGCTGCAGGGGGACGGTGAAGACCAGCAACAGCTTTCAGGGCTGCCACCTTCCGTGTGGGACAAGGAGCCGGACGTGTGCCTTTTCGCTGCCGAGGACGAGAGCCATGAGATGTTCCTCCTCTGGGCAAGCCCCGGTCCCAGATCCTGTTGTGCCTGTGAATAGGCTGCAGGGGGATGGTGAAGACCAGCAACAGCTTTCAGGGCTGCCACCTTCCATGTGAGACAAGAAGCCGGACGAGTGCCTTTTTGGAATCAGGCTCTGCCGAGGACGAGAGCCATGAGATGTTCCTCCTCTGGGCAAGCCCGGGTCCTGAATCCTGTTGTGCCTGTGAATAGGCTGCAGGGGGACGGTGAAGACCAGCAACAGCTTTCAGGGCTGCTACCTTCCGTGTGGGACAAGGAGCCGGACGTGTGCATTTTCAGAAATAGGCCCTGCCGAGGACGAGAGCCATGAGATGTTCCTCCTCTGGGCAAGCCCGGGCCCCAGATCTTGTTATGCCTGTGAATAGGCTGCAGGGGGACGTTGAAGACCAGCAACAGCTTTCCAGCCTGCCACCTTCCGTGTGGGACAAGGAGCCGGACGTGTGCCTTTTCGGAAACAGGCCCTGACGAGCACGAGAGACTAACCCTGACCCTAACCCTAACCCTAACCCCTAACCCTAACCCTAAGCCCATCCCTAACGACCCTAACCCTAACCCTAACCCTAAGCCCTTAACACTAACCCTAACCCTAAACCCTAACCCTAAACCTAACTGTAACCCTAACCCGGACCCTATCTCGTAACTCTAACACTAACCCTAACCCCTAACCCTAACCGTAACCCTAACCACCTAACCCTAACACTCACCCTAACACCTAACCCTAACCCTAATCCTAACCCCTAACCCTAACCCTAACCCTAACCCTAATGGACCCTAACCCTAACCCTAACTCTAAAACCTAAACCTACCCCTAACCCTAACCCCTAACACTAACCCTAAAGCTAACCCCTAGCCCTAACCCTAACCCTAATGGCCCTAACCCTAACCCTAACCCTGACCCTAACCCTAACCCTAACCCTAACCCTAACCCCCTAACCCTAACTCTAACCCTAAACCCTAACCCTAATGGCCCTAACCCTAACCCTAACCCTAACCCCTAACCCTAACCTAAACCTAACCCTAAACCCTAACCCTAATGGCCCTAACCCTAACCCTAGCCCTAACCCCAACCCTAACCCTAACCATAAACCTAACCCCTAGCTGTAAACCTTTTCTGACAAGTTGCAGGATGTGTGCCGTTTCCGAAACAGGTTCTGCTGAGGACGAGAGCCATGAGATTTTCCTCCTCTGGGCAAGCCCGGGTCCCAGATCCTGTTGTGCCTGTGAATAGGCTGCAGGGGGACGGTGAAGACCAGCAACATCTTTCCGGGCTGCCACCTTCCGTGTGGGACACGGAGCCGGACGTGTGCCTTTCCAGAATCAGGCTCTGCCGAGGACGAGAGCCATGAGATGTTCCTCCTCTGGGCAAGCCCCGGTCCCAGATCCTGTTGTGCCTGTGAATAGGCTGCACGGGGACGGTGAAGACCAGCAACAGCTTTCCGGCCTGCGAACTTCCGTGTGGGACAAGGAGCCGGACGTGTGCCTTTCCAGAATCAGACTCTGCCGAGGACGAGAGCCATGATATGTTCCTCCTCTGGGCAAGCCCGGGTCCTGAATCCTGTTGTACCTGTGAATAGGCTGCAGGGGGACGGTGAAGACCAGCAACAGCTTTCAGGGCTGCCACCTTCCGTGTGGGACAAGGAGCCGGACGTGTGCCTTTTCGGAAAGAGGCCATGCCGAGGACGAGAGCCATGAGATGTTCCTCCTCTGGGCAAGCCCGGGTCCCAGATCCTGTTGTGCCTGTGAATAGGCTGCAGGGGGACAGTGACGACCAGCAACAGCTTTCAGGGCTGCCACCTTCCGTGTGGGACAAGGAGCCGGACGTGTGACTTTTCAGAAATAGGCTCTGCCGAGGACGAAGGCCATGAGATGTTCCCCCTCTGGGCAAGCCCGGGCCCCAGATCTTGTTTTGCCTGTGAATAGGCTGCAGGGGGACGGTGAAGACCAGCAACAGCTTTCCGGCCTGCCACCTTCCGTGTGGGACAAGGAGACAGACGTGTGCCTTTTCGGAATCGGGCTCTGCCGAGGACGAGAGCCATGAGATGTTCCTAATCTGGGCAAGCCCGGGTCCCAGATCCTGTTGTGCCTGTGAATAGGCTGCAGGGGGACGGTGAAGACCAGCAACAGCTTTCAGGGCTGCCACCTTCCATGTGAGACAAGAAGCCGGACGAGTGCCTTTTTGGAATCAGGCTCTGCCGAGGACGAGAGCCATGAGATGTTCCTCCTCTGGGCAAGCCCCAGTCCTGAATCCTGTTGTGCCTGTGAATAGGCTGCAGGGGGACGGTGAAGACCAGCAACAGCTTTCAGGGCTGCCACCTTCCGTGTGGGACAAGGAGCCGGACGTGTGCCTTTTCGGAAAGAGGCCCTGCCGAGGACGAGAGCCATGAGATGTTCCTCCTCTGGGCAAGCCCGGGTCCCAGATCCTGTTGTGCCTGTGAATAGGCTGCAGGGGGACGGTGAAGACCAGCAACATCTTTCCGGCCTGCCACCTTCCGTGTAGGACAAGGAGCCGGACGTGTGCCTTTTCGGAATCGGGCTCTGCCGAGGACGAGAGCCATGAGATGTTCCTCCTCTGGGCAAGCCCGCGTCCCAGATCCTGTCGTACCTGTGAATAGGCTGCAGGGGGACGGTGAAGACCAGCAACAGCTTTCAGGTCTGCCACCTTCTGTGTGGGACAAGGAGCCGAACGTGTGCCTTTTTCGGAATCAGGCTCTGCCGAGTACGAGAGCCATGAGATGTTCCTCCTCTGGGCAAGCCCCGGTCCCAGATCCTGTTGTGCCTGTGAATAGGCTGCACGGGGACGGTGAAGACCAGCAACATCTTTCCGGCCTGCGAACTTCCGTGTGGGACAAGGAGCCGGACGTGTGCCTTTTCGGAAACAGGCCCTGACGAGCACGAGAGACTAACCCTGACCCTAACCCTAACCCTAACCCCTAACCCTAACCCTAAGCCCATCCCTAACGACCCTAACCCTAACCCTAACCCTAAGCCCTTAACACTAACCCTAACCCTAAACCCTAACCCTAAACCTAACTGTAACCCTAACCCGGACCCTATCCCCTAACTCTAACCCTAACCCTAACCTCTAAACCTAACCGTAACCCTAACCACCTAACCCTAACACTCACCCTAACACCTAACCCTAACCCTAATCCTAACCCCTAACCCTAACCCTAACCCTAACCCTAATGGACCCTAACCCTAACCCTAACTCTAACACCTAAACCTAACCCTAACCCTAACCCCTAACACTAACCCTAAAGCTAACCCCTAGCCCTAACCCTAACCCTAATGGCCCTAACCCTAACCCTAACCCTGACCCTAACCCTAACCCTAACCCTAACCCCCTAACCCTAACCCTAACCCTAAACCCTAACCCTAATGGCCCTAACCCTAACCCTAACCCTAACCCCTAACCCTAACCTAAACCTAACCCTAAACCCTAACCCTAATGGCCCTAACCCTAACCCTAGCCCTAACCCCAACCCTAACCCTAACCCTAAACCTAACCCTAACCCCTAACTGTTAACCTTTTCTGACAAGTTGCAGGATGTGTGCCGTTTCCGAAACAGGTTCTGCTGAGGACGAGAGCCATGAGATTTTCCTCCTCTGGGCAAGCCCGGGTCCCAGATCCTGTTGTGCCTGTGAATAGGCTGCAGGGGGACGGTGAAGACCAGCAACATCTTTCCGGGCTGCGAACTTCCGTGTGGGACAAGGAGCCGGACGTGTGCCTTTCCAGAATCAGAATCTGCCGAGGACGAGAGCCATGAGATGTTCCTCCTCTGGGCAAGCCCGGGTCCTGAATCCTGTTGTACCTGTGAATAGGCTGCAGGGGGACGGTGAAGACCAGCAACAGCTTTCCGGGCTGCCACCTTCCGTGTGGGACACGGAGCCGGACGTGTTCCTTTCCAGAATCAGGCTCTGCCGAGAACGAGAGCCATGAGATGTTCCTCCTCTGGGCAAGCCCGGGTCCCAGATCCTGTTGTGCCTGTGAATAGGCTGCAGGGGGACGGTGAAGACCAGCAACTTCTTTCAGGGCTGCCACCTTCCGTGTGGGACAAGGAGCCGGACGTGTGCCTTTTCGGAAAGAGGCCATGCCGAGGACGAGAGCCATGAGATGTTCCTCCTCTGGGCAAGCCCGGGTCCCAGATCCTGTTGTGCCTGTGAATAGGCTGCAGGGGGACGGTGAAGACCAGCAACATCTTTCCGGCCTGCGAACTTCCGTGTGGGACAAGGAGCCGGACGTGTGCCTTTCCAGAATCAGACTCTGCCGAGGACGAGAGCCATGATATGTTCCTCCTCTGGGCAAGCCCGGGTCCTGAATCCTGTTGTACCTGTGAATAGTCTGCAGGGGGACGGTGAAGACCAGCAACAGCTTTCAGGTCTGCCACCTTCCGTGTGGGACAAGGAGCCGGACGTGTGCCTTTTCGGAAAGAGGCCATGCCGAGGACGAGAGCCATGAGATGTTCCTCCTCTGGGCAAGCCCGGGTCCCAGATCCTGTTGTGCCTGTGAATAGGCTGCAGGGGGACGGTGACGACCAGCAACAGCTTTCAGGGCTGCCACCTTCCGTGTGGGACAAGGAGCCGGACGTGTGACTTTTCAGAAATAGGCTCTGCCGAGGACGAGGGCCATGAGATGTTCCCCCTCTGGGCAAGCCCGGGCCCCAGATCCTGTTTTGCCTGTGAATAGGCTGCAGGGGGACGGTGAAGACCAGCAACAGCTTTCCGGCCTGCCACCTTCCGTGTGGGATAAGGAGACAGACGTGTGCCTTTTCGGAATCGGGCTCTGCCGAGGACGAGAGCCATGAGATGTTCCTAATCTGGGCAAGCCCGGGTCCCAGATCCTGTTGTACCTGTGAATAGGCTGCAGGGGGACGGTGAAGACCAGCAACAGCTTTCAGGGCTGCCACCTTCCATGTGAGACAAGAAGCCGGACGAGTGCCTTTTTGGAATCAGGCTCTGCCGAGGACGAGAGCCATGAGATGTTCCTCCTCTGGGCAAGCCCCAGTCCTGAATCCTGTTGTGCCTGTGAATAGGCTGCAGGGGGACGGTGAAGACCAGCAACAGCTTTCAGGGCTGCCACCTTCCGTGTGGGACAAGGAGCCGGACGTGTGCCTTTTCGGAAAGAGGCTCTGCCGAGGACGAGAGCCATGAGATGTTCCTCCTCTGGGCAAGCCCGGGTCCCAGATCCTGTTGTGCCTGTGAATAGGCTGCAGGGGGACGGTGAAGACCAGCAACATCTTTCCGGCCTGCCACCTTCCGTGTGGGACAAGGAGCCGGACGTGTGCCTTTTCGGAAACAGGCCCTGACGAGCACGAGAGACTAACCCTGACCCTAACCCTAACCCTAACCCCTAACCCTAACCCTAAGCCCATCCCTAACGACCCTAACCCTAACCCTAACCCTAAGCCCTTAACACTAACCCTAACCCTAAACCCTAACCCTAAACCTAACTGTAACCCTAACCCGGACCCTATCTCCTAACTCTAACCCTAACCTTAACCTCTAACCCTAACCGTAACCCTAACCACCTAACCCTAACACTCACCCTAACACCTAACCCTAACCCTAATCCTAACCCCTAACCCTAACCCTAACCCTAACCCTAATGGACCCTAACCCTAACCCTAACTCTAACACCTAAACCTAACCCTAACCCTAACCCCTAACACTAACCCTAAATCTAACCCCTAGCCCTAACCCTAACCCTAATGGCCCTAACCCTAACCCTAACCCTGACCCTAACCCTAACCCTAACCCTAACCCTAACCCCCTAACCCTAACCCCAACCCTAAACCCTAACCCTAATGGCCCTAACCCTAACCCTAACCCTAACCCCTAACCCTAACCTAAACCTAACCCTAAACCCTAACCCTAATGGCCCTAACCCTAATCCTAGCCCTAACCCCAACCCTAAACCTAACCTTAACCCTAACCCCTAGCTGTAAACCTTTTCTGACAAGTTGCAGGATGTGTGCCGTTTCCGAAACAGGTTCTGCTGAGGACGAGAGCCATGAGATTTTCCTCCTCTGGGCAAGCCCGGGTCCCAGATCCTGTTGTGCCTGTGAATAGGCTGCAGGGGGACGGTGAAGACCAGCAACATCTTTCCGGCCTGCGAACTTCCGTGTGGGACAAGGAGCCGGACGTGTGCCTTTCCAGAATCAGACTCTGCCGAGGACGAGAGCCATGATATGTTCCTCCTCTGGGCAAGCCCGGGTCCTGAATCCTGTTGTACCTGTGAATAGGCTGCAGGGGGACGGTGAAGACCAGCAACAGCTTTCCGGGCTGCCACCTTCCGTGTGGGACACGGAGCCGGACGTGTGCCTTTCCAGAATCAGGCTCTGCCGAGAACGAGAGCCATGAGATGTTCCTCCTCTTGGCAAGCCCGGGTCCCAGATCCTGTTGTGCCTGTGAATAGGCTGCAGGGGGACGGTGAAGACCAGCAACATCTTTCCGGTCTGCGAACTTCCGTGTGGGACAAGGAGCCGGACGTGTGCCTTTCCAGAATCAGACTCTGCCGAGGACGAGAGCCATGATATGTTCCTCCTCTGGGCAAGCCCGGGTCCTGAATCCTGTTGTACCTGTGAATAGGCTGCAGGGGGACGGTGAAGACCAGCAACAGCTTTCAGGGCTGCCACCTTCCGTGTGGGACAAGGAGCCGGACGTGTGCCTTTTCGGAAAGAGGCCATGCCGAGGACGAGAGCCATGAGATGTTCCTCCTCTGGGCAAGCCCTGGTCCCAGATCCTGTTGTGCCTGTGAATAGGCTGCAGGGGGACGGTGAAGACCAGCAACAGCTTTCAGGGCTGCCACCTTCCGTGTGGGACAAGGAGCCGGACGTGTGACTTTTCAGGAATAGGCTCTGCCGAGGACGAGAGCCATGAGATGTTCCTCCTCTGGGCAAGCCCGGGCCCCAGATCCTGTTTTGCCTGTGAATAGGCTGCAGGGGGATGGTGAAGACCAGCAACAGCTTTCCGGCCTGCCACCTTCCGTGTGGGACAAGGAGACAGACGTGTGCCTTTTCGGAATCGGGCTCTGCCGAGGACGAGAGCCATGAGATGTTCCTCCTCTGGGCAAGCCCGGGTCCCAGATTCTGTTGTGCCTGTGAATAGGCTGCAGGGGGACGGTGAAGACCAGCAACAGATTTCAGGGCTGCCACCTTCCATGTGAGACAAGAAGCCGGACGAGTGCCTTTTTGGAATCAGGCTCTGCATTGGACGAGAGCCATGAGATGTTCCTCCTCTGGGCAAGCCCGGGTCCTGAATCCTGTTGTGCCTGTGAATAGGCTGCAGGGGGACGGTGAAGACCAGCAACAGCTTTCAGGGCTGCCACCTTCCGTGTGGGAGAAGGAGCCGGACGTGTGCCTTTTCAGAAATAGGCCCTGCCGAGGACGAGAGCCATGAGATGTTCCTCCTCTGGGCAAGCCCGGGTCCCAGATCTTGTTATGCCTGTGAATAGGCTGCAGGGGGACGGTGAAGACCAGCAACAGCTTTCCGGCCTGCCACCTTCCGTGTGGGACAAGGAGCCGGACGTGTGCCTTTTCGGAAACAGGCCCTGCAGAGGACGAGAGCCATGAGATGTTCCTCCTGTGGGCAAGCCCGGGTCCCAGATCCTGATCTGCCTGTGAATAGGCTGCAGGGGGACGGTGAAGACCAGCAACATCTTTCCGGGCTGCCACCTTCCGTGTGGGACAAGGAGCCGGACGTGTGCCTTTTCGGAATCGGGCTCTGCCGAGGACGAGAGCCATGAGATGTTCCTCCTCTGGGCAAGCCCCGGTCCCAGATCCTGTTGTGCCTGTGAATAGGCTGCAGGGGGACGGTGAAGACCAGCAACAGCTTTCAGGGCTGCCACCTTCCATGTGAGACAAGAAGCCGGACGAGTGCCTTTTTGGAATCAGGCTCTGCCGAGGACGAGAGCCATGAGATGTTCCTCCTCTGGGCAAGCCCGGGTCCTGAATCCTGTTGTGCCTGTAAATAGGCTGCAGGGGGACGTTGAAGACCAGCAACAGCTTTCCGGCCTGCCACCTTCCGTGTGGGACAAGGAGCCGGACGTGTGCCTTTTCGGAAACAGGCCCTGACGAGGACGAGAGACTAACCCTGACCCTAACCCTAACCCTAACCCCTAACCCTAACCCTAAGCCCATCCCTAACGACCCTAACCCTAACCCTAACCCTAAGCCCTTAAAACTAACCCTAGCCCTAACCCTAACCCTAATGGCCCTAACCCTAACCCTAACCCTAACCCTAACTGTAACCCTAACCCGGACCCTATCTCCTAACTCTAACCCTAACCCTAACCCCTAACCCTAACCGTAACCCTAACCACCTAACCCTAACACTCACCCTAACACCTAACCCTAACCCTTATCCTAACCCCTAACCCTAACCCTAACCCTAACCCTAATGGACCCTAACCCTAACCCTAACTCTAACACCTAAACCTAACCCTAACCCTAACCCCTAACACTAACCCTAAAGCTAACCCCTAGCCCTAACCCTAACCCTAATGGCCCTAACCCTAACCCTAACCCTGACCCTAACCCTAACCCTAACCCTAACCCTAACCCCCTAACCCTAACCCTAACCCTAAACCCTAACCCTAATGGCCCTAACCCTAACCCTAACCCTAACCCCTAACCCTAACCTAAACCTAACCCTAAACCCTAACCCTAATGGCCCTAACCCTAACCCTAGCCCTAACCCCAACCCTAAACCTAACCCTAACCCTAACCCCTAGCTGTAAACCTTTTCTGACAAGTTGCAGGATGTGTGCCGTTTCCGAAACAGGTTCTGCTGAGGACGAGAGCCATGAGATTTTCCTCCTCTGGGCAAGCCCGGGTCCCAGATCCTGTTGTGCCTGTGAATAGGCTGCAGGGGGACGGTGAAGACCAGCAACATCTTTCCGGGCTGCCACCTTCCGTGTGGGACACGGAGCCGGACGTGTGCCTTTCCAGAATCAGGCTCTGCCGAGGACGAGAGCCATGAGATGTTCCTCCTCTGGGCAAGCCCGGGTCCCAGATCCTGTTGTGCCTGTGAATAGGCTGCAGGGGGACGGTGAAGACCAGCAACATCTTTCCGGCCTGCGAACTTCCGTGTGGGACAAGGAGCCGGACGTGTGCCTTTCCAGAATCAGACTCTGCCGAGGACGAGAGCCATGAGATGTTCCTCCTCTGGGCAAGCCCGGGTCCTGAATCCTGTTGTACCTGTGAATAGGCTGCAGGGGGACGGTGAAGACCAGCAACAGCTTTCAGGGCTGCCACCTTCCGTGTGGGACAAGGAGCCGGACGTGTGCCTTTTCGGAAAGAGGCCATGCCGAGGACGAGAGCCATGAGATGTTCCTCCTCTGGGCAAGCCCTGGTCCCAGATCCTGTTGTGCCTGTGAATAGGCTGCAGGGGGACGGTGAAGACCAGCAACAGCTTTCAGGGCTGCCACCATCCGTGTGGGACAAGGAGCCGGACGTGTGACTTTTCAGAAATAGGCTCTGCCGAGGACGAGAGCCATGAGATGTTCCTCCTCTGGGCAAGCCCGGGTCCTGAATCCTGTTGTACCTGTGAATAGGCTGCAGGGGGACGGTGAAGACCAGCAACAGCTTTCAGGGCTGCCACCTTCCGTGTGGGACAAGGAGCCGGACGTGTGCCTTTTCGGAAAGAGGCCATGCCGAGGACGAGAGCCATGAGATGTTCCTCCTCTGGGCAAGCCCGGGTCCTGAATCCTGTTCTGCCTGTGAATAGGCTGCAGGGGGACGGTGAAGACCAGCAACAGCTTTCAGGGCTGCCACCTTCCGTGTGGGACAAGGAGCCGGACGTGTGCCTTTTCGGAAAGAGGCCCTGCCGAGGACGAGAGCCATGAGATGTTCCTCCTCTGGGCAAGCCCTGGTCCCAGATCCTATTGTGCCTGTGAATAGGCTGCAGGGGGACGGTGAAGACCAGCAACAGCTTTCAGGGCTGCCACCATCCGTGTGGGACAAGGAGCCGGACGTGTCACTTTTCAGAAATAGGCTCTGCCGAGGACGAGAGCCATGAGATGTTCCTCCTCTGGGCAAGCCCGGGTCCTGAATCCTGTTGTACCTGTGAATAGGCTGCAGGGGGACGGTGAAGACCAGCAACAGCTTTCAGGGCTGCCACCTTCCGTGTGGGACAAGGAGCCGGACGTGTGCCTTTTCGGAAAGAGGCCATGCCGAGGACGAGAGCCATGAGATGTTCGTCCTCTGGGCAAGCCCGGGTCCTGAATCCTGTTCTGCCTGTGAATAGGCTGCAGGGGGACGGTGAAGACCAGCAACAGCTTTCAGGGCTGCCACCTTCCGTGTGGGACAAGGAGCCGGACGTGTGACTTTTCAGAAATAGGCTCTGCCGAGGACGAGAGCCATGAGATGTTCCTCCTCTGGGCAAGCCCGGGCCCCAGATCCTGTTTTGCCTGTGAATAGGCTGCAGGGGGACGGTGAAGACCAGCAACAGCTTTCCGGCCTGCCACCTTCCGTGTGGGACAAGGAGACAGACGTGTGCCTTTTCGGAATCGGGCTCTGCCGAGGACGAGAGCCATGAGATGTTCCTAATCTGGGCAAGCCCGGGTCCCAGATCCTGTTGTGCCTGTGAAGAGGCTGCAGGGGGACGGTGAAGACCAGCAACAGCTTTCAGGGCTGCCACCTTCCATGTGAGACAAGAAGCCGGACGAGTGCCTTTTTGGAATCAGGCTCTGCCGAGGACGAGAGCCATGAGATGTTCCTCCTCTGGGCAAGCCCGGGTCCTGAATCCTGTTGTGCCTGTGAATAGGCTGCAGGGGGACGGTGAAGACCAGCAACAGCTTTCAGGGCTGCCACCTTCCGTGTGGGACAAGGAGCCGGACGTGTGCCTTTTCGGAAACAGGCCCTGACGAGCACGAGAGACTAACCCTGACCCTAACCCTAACCCTAACCCCTAACCCTAACCCTAAGCCCATCCCTAACGACCCTAACCCTAACCCTAACCCTAAGCCCTTAACACTAACCCTAACCCTAAACCCTAACCCTAAACCTAACTGTAACCCTAACCCGGACCCTATCTCCTAACTCTAACCCTAACCCTAACCTCTAACCCTAACCGTAACCCTAACCACCTAACCCTAACACTCACCCTAACACCTAACCCTAACCCTAATCCTAACCCCTAACCCTAACCCTAACCCTAACCCTAATGGACCCTAACCCTAACCCTAACTCTAACACCTAAACCTAACCCTAACCCTAACCCCTAACACTAACCCTAAAGATAACCCCTAGCCCTAACCCTAACCCTAATGGCCCTAACCCTAACCCTAACCCTGACCCTAACCCTAACCCTAACCCTAACCCCCTAACCCTAACCCTAACCCTAAACCCTAACCCTAATGGCCCTAACCCTAACCCTAACACTGACCCCTAACCCTAACCTAAACCTAACCCTAAACCCTAACCCTAATGGCCCTAACCCTAACCCTAGCCCTAACCCCAACCCTAACCCTAACCCTAAACCTAACCCTAACCCCTAACTGTTAACCTTTTCTGACAAGTTGCAGGATGTGTGCCGTTTCCGAAACAGGTTCTGCTGAGGACGAGAGCCATGAGATTTTCCTCCTCTGGGCGAGCCCGGGTCCCAGATCCTGTTGTGCCTGTGAATAGGCTGCAGGGGGACGGTGAAGACCAGCAACATCTTTCCGGGCTGCCACCTTCCGTGTGGGACACGGAGCCGGACGTGTGCCTTTCCAGAATCAGGCTCTGCCGAGGACGAGAGCCATGAGATGTTCCTCCTCTGGGCAAGCCCGGGTCCCAGATCCTGTTGTGCCTGTGAATAGGCTGCAGGGGGACGGTGAAGACCAGCAACAGCTTTCAGGGCTGCCACCATCCGTGTGGGACAAGGAGCCGGACGTGTCACTTTTCAGAAATAGGCTCTGCCGAGGACGAGAGCCATGAGATGTTCCTCCTCTGGGCAAGCCCGGGTCCTGAATCCTGTTGTACCTGTGAATAGGCTGTAGGGGGACGGTGAAGACCAGCAACAGCTTTCAGGGCTGCCACCTTCCGTGTGGGACAAGGAGCCGGACGTGTGCCTTTTCGGAAAGAGGCCATGCCGAGGACGAGAGCCATGAGATGTTCCTCCTCTGGGCAAGCCCGGGTCCTGAATCCTGTTCTGCCTGTGAATAGGCTGCAGGGGGACGGTGAAGACCAGCAACAGCTTTCAGGGCTGCCACCTTCCGTGTGGGACAAGGAGCCGGACGTGTGACTTTTCAGAAATAGGCTCTGCCGAGGACGAGAGCCATGAGATGTTCATCCTCTGGGCAAGCCCGGGCCCCAGATCCTGTTTTGCCTGTGAATAGGCTGCAGGGGGACGGTGAAGACCAGCAACAGCTTTCCGGCCTGCCACCTTCCGTGTGGGACAAGGAGACAGACGTGTGCCTTTTCGGAATCGGGCTCTGCCGAGGACGAGAGCCATGAGATGTTCCTAATCTGGGCAAGCCCGGGTCCCAGATCCTGTTGTGCCTGTGAAGAGGCTGCAGGGGGACGGTGAAGACCAGCAACAGCTTTCAGGGCTGCCACCTTCCATGTGAGACAAGAAGCCGGACGAGTGCCTTTTTGGAATCAGGCTCTGCCGAGGACGAGAGCCATGAGATGTTCCTCCTCTGGGCAAGCCCGGGTCCTGAATCCTGTTGTGCCTGTGAATAGGCTGCAGGGGGACGGTGAAGACCAGCAACAGCTTTCAGGGCTGCCACCTTCCGTGTGGGACAAGGAGCCGGACGTGTGCCTTTTCCGAAACAGGCCCTGACGAGCACGAGAGACTAACCCTGACCCTAACCCTAACCCTAACCCCTAACCCTAACCCTAAGCCCATCCCTAACGACCCTAACCCTAACCCTAACCCTAAGCCCTTAACACTAACCCTAACCCTAAACCCTAACCCTAAACCTAACTGTAACCCTAACCCGGACCCTATCTCCTAACTCTAACCCTAACCCTAACCTCTAACCCTAACCGTAACCCTAACCACCTAACCCTAACACTCACCCTAACACCTAACCCTAACCCTAATCCTAACCCCTAACCCTAACCCTAACCCTAACCCTAATGGACCCTAACCCTAACCCTAACTCTAACACCTAAACCTAACCCTAACCCTAACCCCTAACACTAACCCTAAAGATAACCCCTAGCCCTAACCCTAACCCTAATGGCCCTAACCCTAACTCTAACCCTGACCCTAACCCTAACCCTAACCCTAACCCCCTAACCCTAACCCTAACCCTAAACCCTAACCCTAATGGCCCTAACCCTAACCCTAACCCTGACCCCTAACCCTAACCTAAACCTAACCCTAAACCCTAACCCTAATGGCCCTAACCCTAACCCTAGCCCTAACCCCAACCCTAACCCTAACCCTAAACCTAACCCTAACCCCTAACTGTTAACCTTTTCTGACAAGTTGCAGGATGTGTGCCGTTTCCGAAACAGGTTCTGCTGAGGACGAGAGCCATGAGATTTTCCTCCTCTGGGCAAGCCCGGGTCCCAGATCCTGTTGTGCCTGTGAATAGGCTGCAGGGGGACGGTGAAGACCAGCAACATCTTTCCGGCCTGCGAACTTCCGTGTGGGACAAGGAGCCGGACGTGTGCCTTTCCAGAATCAGACTCTGCCGAGGACGAGAGCCATGAGATATTCCTCCTCTGGGCAAGCCCGGGTCCTGAATCCTGTTGTACCTGTGAATAGGCTGCAGGGGGACGGTGAAGACCAGCAACAGCTTTCAGGGCTGCCACCTTCCGTGTGGGACACGGAGCCGGACGTGTTCCTTTCCAGAATCAGGCTCTGCCGAGAACGAGAGCCATGAGATGTTCCTCCTCTGGGCAAGCCCGGGTCCCAGATCCTGTTGTGCCTGTGAATAGGCTGCAGGGGGACGGTGAAGACCAGCAACTTCTTTCAGGGCTGCCACCTTCCGTGTGGGACAAGGAGCCGGACGTGTGCCTTTTCGGAAAGAGGCCATGCCGAGGACGAGAGCCATGAGATGTTCCTCCTCTGGGCAAGCCCGGGTCCCAGATCCTGTTGTGCCTGTGAATGGGCTGCAGGGGGACGGTGAAGACCAGCAACATCTTTCCGGCCTGCGAACTTCCTTGTGGGACAAGGAGCCGGACGTGTGCCTTTCCAGAATCAGACTCTGCCGAGGACGAGAGCCATGATATGTTCCTCCTCTGGGCAAGCCCGGGTCCTGAATCCTGTTGTACCTGTGAATAGGCTGCAGGGGGACGGTGAAGACCAGCAACAGCTTTCAGGGCTGCCACCTTCCGTGTGGGACAAGGAGCCGGACGTGTGCCTTTTCGGAAAGAGGCCATGCCGAGGACGAGAGCCATGAGATGTTCCGCCTCTGGGCAAGCCCGGGTCCCAGATCCTGTTGTGCCTGTGAATAGGCTGCAGGGGGACGGTGAAGACCAGCAACAGCTTTCAGGGCTGCCACCTTCCGTGTGGGACAAGGAGCCGGACGTGTCACTTTTCAGAAATAGGCTCTGCCGAGGACGAGAGCCATGAGATGTTCCTCCTCTGGGCAAGCCCGGGCCCCAGATCCTGTTTTGCCTGTGAATAGGCTGCAGGGGGACGGTGAAGACCAGCAACAGCTTTCAGGGCTGCCACCATCCGTGTGGGACAAGGAGCCGGACGTGTCACTTTTCAGAAATAGGCTCTGCCGAGGACGAGAGCCATGAGATGTTCCTCCTCTGGGCAAGCCCGGGTCCTGAATCCTATTGTGCCTGTGAATAGGCTGCAGGGGGACGGTGAAGACCAGCAACAGCTTTCAGGGCTGCCACCTTCCGTGTGGGACAAGGAGCCGGACGTGTGCCTTTTCAGAAATAGGCCCTGCCGAGGACGAGAGCCATGAGATGTTCCTCCTCTGGGCAAGCCCGGGTCCCAGATCTTGTTATGCCTGTGAATAGGCTGCAGGGGGACGGTGAAGACCAGCAACAGCTTTCCGGCCTGCCACCTTCCATGTGAGACAAGAAGCCTGACGAGTGCCTTTTTGGAATCAGGCTCTGCCGAGGACGAGAGCCATGAGATGTTCCTCCTCTGGGCAAGCCCGGGTCCTGAATCCTGTTGTGCCTGTGAATAGGCTGCAGGGGGACGGTGAAGACCAGTAACAGCTTTCAGGGCTGCCACCTTCCGTGTGGGACAAGGAGCCGGACGTGTGCATTTTCAAAAATAGGCCCTGCCGAGGACGAGAGCCATGAGATGTTCCTCCTCTGGGCAAGCCCGGGTCCCAGATCTTGTTATGCCTGTGAATAGGCTGCAGGGGGACGTTGAAGACCAGCAACAGCTTTCCGGCCTGCCACCTTCCGTGTGGGACAAGGAGCCGGACGTGTGCCTTTTCGGAAACAGGCCCTGACGGGGACGAGTGACTAACCCTGACCCAAACCCTAACCCTAACCCCTAACCCTAACCCTAAGCCCATCCCTAACGACCCTAACCCTAACCCTAACCCTAAGCCCTTAACACTAACCCTAACTCTAAACCCTAACCCTAAACCTAACTGTAACCCTAAACCGGACCCTATCTCGTAACTCTAACCCTAACCCTAACCCCTAACCCTAACCGTAACCCTAACCACCTAACCCTAACACTCACCCTAACACCTAACCCTAACCCTAATCCTAACCCCTAACCCTAACCCTAACCCTAACCCTAATGGACCCTAACCCTAACCCTAACTCTAAAACCTAAACCTAACCCTAACCCTAACCCCTAACACTAACCCTAAAGCTAACCCCTAGCCCTAACCCTAACCCTAATGGCCCTAACCCTAACCCTAACCCTGACCCTAACCCTAACCCTAACCCTAACCCTAACCCCCTAACCCTAACCCTAACCCTAAACCCTAACCCTAATGGCCCTAACCCTAACCCTAACCCTAACCCCTAACCCTAACCTAAACCTAACCCTAAACCCTAACCCTAATGGCCCTAACCCTAACCCTAACCCTAACCCCAACCCTAACCCTAACCCTAACCCTAACCCCTAGCTGTAAACCTTTTCTGACAAGTTGCAGGATGTGTGCCGTTTCCGAAACAGGTTCTGCTGAGGACGAGAGCCATGAGATTTTCCTCCTCTGGGCAAGCCCGGGCCCCAGATCCTGTTATGCCTGTGAATAGGCTGCAGGGGGACGGTGAAGACCAGCAACATCTTTCCGGGCTGCCACCTTCCGTGTGGGACAAGGAGCCGGACGTGTGCCTTTTCGGAATCGGGCTCTGCCGAGGACGAGAGCCATGAGATGTTCCTCCTCTGGGCAAGCCCCGGTCCCAGATCCTGTTGTGCCTGTGAATAGGCTGCACGGGGACGGTGAAGACCAGCAACATCTTTCCGGCCTGCGAACTTCCGTGTGGGACAAGGAGCCGGACGTGTGCCTTTCCAGAATCAGACTCTGCCGAGGACGAGAGCCATGATATGTTCCTCCTCTGGGCAAGCCCGGGTCCTGAATCCTGTTGTACCTGTGAATAGGCTGCAGGGGGACGGTGAAGACCAGCAACAGCTTTCAGGGCTGCCACCTTCCATGTGAGACAAGAATCCGGACGAGTGCCTTTTTGGAATCAGGCTCTGCCGAGGACGAGAGCCATGAGATGTTCCTCCTCTGGGCAAGCCCCAGTCCTGAATCCTGTTGTGCCTGTGAATAGGCTGCAGGGGGACGGTGAAGACCAGCAACAGCTTTCAGGGCTGCCACCTTCCGTGTGGGACAAGGAGCCGGACGTGTGCCTTTTCTGAAACAGGCCCTGCCGAGGACGAGAGCCATGAGATGTTCCTCCTCTGGGCAAGCCCGGGTCCCAGATCCTGTTGTGCCTGTGAATAGGCTGCAGGGGGACGGTGAAGACCAGCAACATCTTTCCGGCCTGCCACCTTCCGTGTAGGACAAGGAGCCGGACGTGTGCCTTTTCGGAATCGGGCTCTGCCGAGGACGAGAGCCATGAGATGTTCCTCCTCTGGGCATGCCCGGGTCCTGAATCCTATTGTGCCTGTGAATAGGCTGCAGGGGGACGGTGAAGACCAGCAACAGCTTTCAGGTCTGCCACCTTCTGTGTGGGACAAGGAGCCGAACGTGTGCCTTTTTCGGAATAAGGCTCTGCCGAGTACGAGAGCCATGAGATGTTCCTCCTCTGGGCAAGCCCCGGTCCCAGATCCTGTTGTGCCTGTGAATAGGCTGCAGGGGGACGGTGAAGACCAGCAACAGCTTTCAGGGCTGCCACCTTCCATGTGAGACAAGAAGCCGGACGAGTGCCTTTTTGGAATCAGGCTCTGCCGAGGACGAGAGCCATGAGATGTTCCTCCTCTGGGCAAGCCCGGGTCCTGAATCCTGTTGTGCCTGTGAATAGGCTGCAGGGGGACGGTGAAGACCAGCAACAGCTTTCAGGGCTGCCACCTTCCGTGTGGGACAAGGAGCCGGACGTGTGCATTTTCAGAAATAGGCCCTGCCGAGGACGAGAGCCATGAGATGTTCCTCCTCTGGGCAAGCCCGGGCCCCAGATCTTGTTATGCCTGTGAATAGGCTGCAGGGGGACGTTGAAGACCAGCAACAGCTTTCCGGCCTGCCACCTTCCGTGTGGGACAAGGAGCCGGACGTGTGCCTTTTCGGAAACAGGCCCTGACGAGCACGAGAGACTAACCCTAACCCTAACCCTAACCCTAACCCTAATGGACCCTAACCCTAACCCTAACTCTAACACCTAAACCTAACCCTAACCCTAACCCCTAACACTAACCCTAAAGCTAACCCCTAGCCCTAACCCTAACCCTAATGGCCCTAACCCTAACCCTAACCCTGACCCTAACCCTAACCCTAACCCTAACCCCCTAACCCTAACCCTAACCCTAAACCCTAACCCTAATGGCCCTAACCCTAACCCTAACCCTAACCCCTAACCCTAACCTAAACCTAACCCTAAACCCTAACCCTAATGGCCCTAACCCTAACCCTAGCCCTAACCCCAACCCTAACCCTAACCCTAAACCTAACCCTAACCCCTAACTGTTAACCTTTTCTGACAAGTTGCAGGATGTGTGCCGTTTCCGAAACAGGTTCTGCTGAGGACGAGAGCCATGAGATTTTCCTCCTCTGGGCAAGCCCGGGTCCCAGATCCTGTTGTGCCTGTGAATAGGCTGCAGGGGGACGGTGAAGACCAGCAACATCTTTCCGGCCTGCGAACTTCCGTGTGGGACAAGGAGCCGGACGTGTGCCTTTCCAGAATCAGACTCTGCCGATGACGAGAGCCATGAGATGTTCCTCCTCTGGGCAAGCCCGGGTCCTGAATCCTGTTGTACCTGTGAATAGGCTGCAGGGGGACGGTGAAGACCAGCAACAGCTTTCCGGGCTGCCACCTTCCGTGTGAGACAAGGAGCCGGACGTGTGCCTTTCCAGAATCAGGCTCTGCCGAGAACGAGAGCCATGAGATGTTCCTCCTCTGGGCAAGCCCGGGTCCCAGATCCTGTTGTGCCTGTGAATAGGCTGCAGGGGGACGGTGAAGACCAGCAACTTCTTTCAGGGCTGCCACCTTCCGTGTGTGACAAGGAGCCGGACGTGTGCCTTTTCGGAAAGAGGCCATGCCGAGGACGAGAGCCATGAGATGTTCCTCCTCTGGGCAAGCCCGGGTCCCAGATCCTGTTGTGCCTGTGAATAGGCTGCAGGGGGACGGTGAAGACCAGCAACATCTTTCCGGCCTGCGAACTTCCTTGTGGGACAAGGAGCCGGACGTGTGCCTTTCCAGAATCAGACTCTGCCGAGGACGAGAGCCATGATATGTTCCTCCTCTGGGCAAGCCCGGGTCCTGAATCCTGTTGTACCTGTGAATAGGCTGCAGGGGGACGGTGAAGACCAGCAACAGCTTTCAGGGCTGCCACCTTCCGTGTGGGACAAGGAGCCGGACGTGTGCCTTTTCGGAAAGAGGCCATGCCGAGGACGAGAGCCATGAGATGTTCCTCCTCTGGGCAAGCCCGGGTCCCAGATCCTGTTGTGCCTGTGAATAGGCTGCAGGGGGCCGGTGACGACCAGCAACAGCTTTCAGGGCTGCCACCGTCCGTGTGGGACAAGGAGCCGGACGTGTGCCTTTTTGGAATCAGGCTCTGCAGAGGACGAGAGCCATGAGATGTTCCTCCTCTGGGCAAGCCCGGGTCCTGAATCCTGTTGTGCCCGTGAATAGGCTGCAGGGGGACGGTGAAGACCAGCAACAGCTTTCAGGGCTGCCACCTTCCGTGTGGGACAAGGAGCCGGACGTGTGCATTTCCGGAATCAGGCTCTGCTGAGGACGAGAGCCATGAGATGTTCCTCCTCTGGGCAAGCCCGGGTCCCAGATCCTGTTCTGCCTGTGAATAGGCTGCAGGGGGACGGTGAAGACCAGCAACGTCTTTCCGGCCTGCCACCTTCCGTGTGGGACAAGGAGCCGGACGTGTGCCTTTTCGGAATCAGGCTCTGCCGAGGACGAGAGCCATGATATGTTCCTCCTCGGGGCAAGCCCGGGTCCCAGATCCTGTTGTGCCTGTGTATAGGCTGCAGGGGGACGGTGAAGACCAGCAACAGCTTTCCGGGCTGCCACCTTCCGTGTGGGACAAGGAACCGGACGTGTGCCTTTTCGGGAAGAGTCTCTGCCGAGGACAAGAGACATGATATGTTCCTCCTCTGGGCGTGCCCGGGTCCTGAATACTGTTGTGCCTTTGAATAGGCTGCAGGGGGACCGTGAAGACCAGCAACAGCTTTCAGGGCTGCCACCTTCCGTGTGGGACAAGGAGCCGGACGTGTGCCTTTTCGGAAAGAGGCTCTGCCGAGGACGAGAGCCATGAGATGTTCCTCCTCTGGGCAAGCCCGGGTCCCAGATCCTGTCGTACCTGTGAATAGGCTGCAGGGGGACGGTGAAGACCAGCAACAGCTTTCAGGGCTGCCACCTTCCTTGTGGGACAAGGAGCCGGACGTGTGCCTTTTCGGAATCGGGCTCTGCCGAGGAAGAGAGCCATGAGATGTTCCTCCTCTGGGCATGCCCGGATCCTGAATCCTGTTGTGCCTGTGAATAGGCTGCAGGGGGACGGTGAAGACCAGCAACAGCTTTCAGGGCTGCCACCTTCCGTGTGGGACAAGGAGCCGGACGTGTGCATTTTCAGAAATAGGCCCTGCCGAGGACGAGAGCCATGAGATGTTCCTCCTCTGGGCAAGCCCGGGTCCCAGATCTTGTTATGCCTGTGAATAGGCTGCAGGGGGACGGTGAAGACCAGCAACAGCTTTCAGGGCTGCCACCTTCCGTGTGGGACAAGGAGCCGTTCGTGTGCCTTTACGGGAAGAGGCTCTGCCGAGGACGAGAGCCATGAGATGTTCCTCCTCTGGGCAAGCCCGGGTCCCAGATCCTGTTCTGCCTGTGAATAGGCTTCAGGGGGACGGTGAAGACCAGTAACATCTTTCCGGGCTGCCACCTTCCGTGTGGGACAAGGAGCCAGACGTGTGCCTTTTCGGAATCGGGCTCTGCCGAGGACGAGAGCCATGAGATGTTCCTCCTCTGGGCAAGCCCGGGCCCCAGATCCTGTTGTACCTGTGAATAGGCTGCAGGGGGACGGTGAAGACCAGCAACAGCTTTCAGGGCTGCCACCTTCCATGTGGGACAAGGAGCCGGACGTGTGCCTTTTCGGAATCGGGCTCTGCCGAGGACGAGAGCCATGAGATGTTCCTCCTCTGGGCAAGCCCGGGTCCTGAATCCT
The DNA here is from genome assembly GCF_929443795.1 of Astur gentilis. Lineage (NCBI taxonomy): Eukaryota > Metazoa > Chordata > Aves > Accipitriformes > Accipitridae > Astur > Astur gentilis. The sequence goes on along the minus strand of NW_026060894.1, from coordinate 1,468,413 downwards.
GTTGTGCCTGTGAATAGGCTGCAGGGGGACGGTGAAGACTAGCAACAGCTTTCAGGGCTGCCACCTTCCGTGTGGGACAAGGAGCCGGACGTGTGCCTTTTCGGAAAGAGGCCCTGCCGAGGACGAGAGCCATGAGATGTTCCTCCTCTGGGCAAGCCCGGGTCCCAGATCCTGTTGTGCCTGTGAATAGGCTGCAGGGGGACGGTGAAGACCAGCAACAGCTTTCAGGGCTGCCACCTTCCGTGTGGGACAAGGAGCCGGACGTGTTCCTATACGGGAAGAGGCTCTGCCGAGGACGAGAGCCATGAGATGTTCCTCCTCTGGGCAAGCCCGGGTCCCAGATCCTGATCTGCCTGTGAATAGTCTGCAGGGGGACGGTGAAGACCAGCAACAGCTTTCAGGGCTGCCAACTTCCATGTGAGACAAGAAGCCGGACGAGTGCCTTTTTGGAATCAGGCTCTGCCGAGGACGAGAGCCATGAGATGTTCCTCCTCTGGGCAAGCCCGGGCCCCAGATCTTGTTATGCCTGTGAATAGGCTGCAGGGGGACGTTGAAGACCAGCAACAGCTTTCCGGGCTGCCACCTTCCGTGTGGGACAAGGAACCGGACGTGTGCCTTTTCGGGAAGAGTCTCTGCCGAGGACAAGAGACATGATATGTTCCTCCTCTGGGCGTGCCCGGGTCCTGAATACTGTTGTGCCTTTGAATAGGCTGCAGGGGGACGGTGAAGACCAGCAACAGCTTTCAGGGCTGCCACCTTCCGTGTGGGACAAGGAGCCGGACGTGTGCCTTTTCGGAAAGAGGCTCTGCCGAGGACGAGAGCCATGAGATGTTCCTCCTCTGGGCAAGCCCGGGTCCCAGATCCTTTCGTACCTGTGAATAGGCTGCAGGGGGACGGTGAAGACCAGCAACAGCTTTCAGGGCTGCCACCTTCCTTGTGGGACAAGGAGCCGGACGTGTGCCTTTTCGGAATCGGGCTCTGCCGAGGAAGAGAGCCATGAGATGTTCCTCCTCTGGGCATGCCCGGATCCTGAATCCTGTTGTGCCTGTGAATAGGCTGCAGGGGGACGGTGAAGACCAGCAACAGCTTTCAGGGCTGCCACCTTCCGTGTGGGACAAGGAGCCGGACGTGTGCATTTTCAGAAATAGGCCCTGCCGAGGACGAGAGCCATGAGATGTTCCTCCTCTGGGCAAGCCCGGGTCCCAGATCTTGTTATGCCTGTGAATAGGCTGCAGGGGGACGGTGAAGACCAGCAACAGCTTTCAGGGCTGCCACCTTCCGTGTGGGACAAGGAGCCGTTCGTGTGCCTTTACGGGAAGAGGCTCTGCCGAGGACGAGAGCCATGAGATGTTCCTCCTCTGGGCAAGCCCGGGTCCCAGATCCTGTTCTGCCTGTGAATAGGCTTCAGGGGGACGGTGAAGACCAGTAACATCTTTCCGGGCTGCCACCTTCCGTGTGGGACAAGGAGCCAGACGTGTGCCTTTTCGGAATCGGGCTCTGCCGAGGACGAGAGCCATGAGATGTTCCTCCTCTGGGCAAGCCCGGGCCCCAGATCCTGTTGTTCCTGTGAATAGGCTGCAGGGGGACGGTGAAGACCAGCAACAGCTTTCAGGGCTGCCACCTTCCATGTGGGACAAGGAGCCGGACGTGTGCCTTTTCGGAATCGGGCTCTGCCGAGGACGAGAGCCATGAGATGTTCCTCCTCTGGGCAAGCCCGGGTCCTGAATCCTGTTGTGCCTGTGAATAGGCTGCAGGGGGACGGTGAAGACTAGCAACAGCTTTCAGGGCTGCCACCTTCCGTGTGGGACAAGGAGCCGGACGTGTGCCTTTTCGGAAAGAGGCCCTGCCGAGGACGAGAGCCATGAGATGTTCCTCCTCTGGGCAAGCCCGGGTCCCAGATCCTGTTGTGCCTGTGAATAGGCTGCAGGGGGACGGTGAAGACCAGCAACAGCTTTCAGGGCTGCCACCTTCCGTGTGGGACAAGGAGCCGGACGTGTTCCTTTACGGGAAGAGGCTCTGCCGAGGACGAGAGCCATGAGATGTTCCTCCTCTGGGCAAGCCCGGGTCCCAGATCCTGATCTGCCTGTGAATAGTCTGCAGGGGGACGGTGAAGACCAGCAACAGCTTTCAGGGCTGCCAACTTCCATGTGAGACAAGAAGCCGGACGAGTGCCTTTTTGGAATCAGGCTCTGCCGAGGACGAGAGCCATGAGATGTTCCTCCTCTGGGCAAGCCCGGGTCCTGAATCCTGTTGTGCCTGTGAATAGGCTGCAGGGGGACGGTGAAGACCAGCAACAGCTTTCAGGGCTGCCACCTTCCGTGTGGGACAAGGAGCCGGACGTGTTCCTTTACGGGAAGAGGCTCTGCCGAGGACGAGAGCCATGAGATGTTCCTCCTCTGGGCAAGCCCGGGTCCCAGATCCTGATCTGCCTGTGAATAGTCTGCAGGGGGACGGTGAAGACCAGCAACAGCTTTCAGGGCTGCCAACTTCCATGTGAGACAAGAAGCCGGACGAGTGCCTTTTTGGAATCAGGCTCTGCCGAGGACGAGAGCCATGAGATGTTCCTCCTCTGGGCAAGCCCGGGCCCCAGATCTTGTTATGCCTGTGAATAGGCTGCAGGGGGACGTTGAAGACCAGCAACAGCTTTCCGGCCTGCCACCTTCCGTGTGGGACAAGGAGCCGGACGTGTGCCTTTTCGGAAACAGGCCCTGACGAGCACGAGAGACTAACCCTGACCCTAACCCTAACCCTAACCCCTAACCCTAACCCTAAGCCCATCCCTAACGACCCTAACCCTAACCCTAACCCTAAGCCCTTAACACTAACCCTAACCCTAAACCCTAACCCTAAACCTAAATGTAACCCTAACCCGGACCCTATCTCCTAACTCTAACCCTAACCCTAACCCCTAACCCTAACCGTAACCCTAACCACCTAAACCTAACACTCACCCTAACACCTAACCCTAACCCTAATCCTAACCCCTAACCCTAACCCTAACCCTAACCCTAATGGACCCTAACCCTAACCCTAACTCTAACACCTAAACCTAACCCTAACCCTAACCCCTAACACTAACCCTAAAGCTAACCCCTAGCCCTAACCCTAACCGTAATGGCCCTAACCCTAACCCTAACCCTGACCCTAACCCTAACACTAACCCTAACCACCTAACCCTAACCCTAACCCTAAACCCTAACCCTAATGGCCCTAACCCTAACCCTAACCCTAACCCCTAACCCTAACCTAAACCTAACCCTAAACCCTAACCCTAATGGCCCTAACCCTAACCCTAGCCCTAACCCCAACCCTAACCCTAACCCTAAACCTAACCCCTAACTGTAAACCTTTTCTGACAAGTTGCAGGATGTGTGCCGTTTCCGAAACAGGTTCTGCTGAGGACGAGAGCCATGAGATTTTCCTCCTCTGGGCAAGCCCGGGTCCCAGATCCTGTTGTGCCTGTGAATAGGCTGCAGGGGGACGGTGAAGACCAGCAACATCTTTCCGGGCTGCCACCTTCCGTGTGGGACACGGAGCCGGACGTGTGCCTTTCCAGAATCAGGTTCTGCTGAGGACGAGAGCCATGAGATTTTCCTCCTCTGGGCAAGCCCGGGTCCCAGATCCTGTTGTGCCTGTGAATAGGCTGCAGGGGGACGGTGAAGACCAGCAACAGCTTTCCGGCCTGCGAACTTCCGTGTGGGACAAGGAGCCGGACGTGTGCCTTTCCAGAATCAGACTCTGCCGAGGACGAGAGCCATGATATGTTCCTCCTCTGGGCAAGCCCGGGTCCTGAATCCTGTTGTGCCTGTGAATAGGCTGCAGGGGGACGGTGAAGACCAGCAACAGCTTTCCGGGCTGCCACCTTCCGTGTGGGACAAGGAGCCGGACGTGTGCCTTTTCGGAAACAGGCCCTGCCGAGGACGAGAGCCATGAGATGTTCCACCTGTGGGCAAGCCCGGGTCCCAGATCCTGATCTGCCTGTGAATAGGCTGCAGGGGGACGGTGAAGACCAGCAACATCTTTCCGGGCTGCCACCTTCCGTGTGGGACAAGGAGCTGGACGTGTGCCTTTTCGGAATCGGGCTCTGCCGAGGACGAGAGCCATGAGATGTTCCTCCTCTGGGCAAGCCCCGGTCCCAGATCCTGTTGTGCCTGTGAATAGGCTGCAGGGGGACGGTGAAGACCAGCAACAGCTTTCAGGGCTGCCACCTTCCATGTGAGACAAGAAGCCGGACGAGTGCCTTTTTGGAATCAGGCTCTGCCGAGGACGAGAGCCATGAGATGTTGCTCCTCTGGGCAAGCCCGGGTCCTGAATCCTGTTGTGCCCGTGAATAGGCTGCAGGGGGACGGTGAAGACCAGCAACAGCTTTCAGGGCTGCCACCTTCCGTGTGGGACAAGGAGCCGGACGTGTGCCTTTTCAGAAATAGGCCCTGCCGAGGACGAGAGCCATGAGATGTTCCTCCTCGGGCAAGCCCGGGTCCCAGATCTTGTTATGCCTGTGAATAGGCTGCAGGGGGACGTTGAAGACCAGCAACAGCTTTCCGGCCTGCCACCTTCCGTGTGGGACAAGGAGCCGGACGTGTGCCTTTTCGGAAACAGGCCCTGACGGGGACGAGTGACTAACCCTGACCCAAACCCTAACCCTAACCCCTAACCCTAACCCTAAGCCCATCCCTAACGACCCTAACCCTAACCCTAACCCTAAGCCCTTAACACTAACCCTAACTCTAAACCCTAACCCTAACCCTAACTGTAACCCTAACCCGGACCCTATCTCCTAACTCTAACCCTAACCCTAACCCCTAACACTAACCCTAAAGCTAACCCCTAGCCCTAACCCTAACCCTAATGGCCCTAACCCTATACCCTAACCCTGACCCTAACCCTAACCCTAACCCTAACCCTAACCCCCTAACCTTAACCCTAACCCTAAACCCTAACCCTAATGGCCCTAACCCTAACCCTAACCCTAACCCCTAACCCTAACCTAAACCTAACCCTAAACCCTAACCCTAATGGCCCTAACCCTAACCCTAGCCCTAACCCCAACCCTAACCCTAACCCTAACCCTAACCCCTAGCTGTAAACCTTTTCTGACAAGTTGCAGGATGTGTGCCGTTTCCGAAACAGGTTCTGCTGAGGACGAGAGCCATGAGATTTTCCTCCTCTGGGCAAGCCCGGGCCCCAGATCCTGTTATGCCTGTGAATAGGCTGCAGGGGGACGGTGAAGACCAGCAACATCTTTCCGGGCTGCCACCTTCCGTGTGGGACAAGGAGCCGGACGTGTGCCTTTTCGGAATCGGGCTCTGCCGAGGACGAGAGCCATGAGATGTTCCTCCTCTGGGCAAGCCCCGGTCCCAGATCCTGTTGTGCCTGTGAATAGGCTGCAGGGGGACGGTGAAGACCAGCAACAGCTTTCAGGGCTGCCACCTTCCATGTGACACAAGAAGCCGGACGAGTGCCTTTTTGGAATCAGGCTCTGCCGAGGACGAGAGCCATGAGATGTTCCTCCTCTGGGCAAGCCCGGGTCCCAGATCCTGTTGTGCCTGTGAATAGGCTGCAGGGGGACGATGAAGACCAGCAACAGCTTTCAGGGATGCCACCTTCCGTGTGGGACAAGGAGCCGGACGTGTGCCTTTTCAGAAATAGGCCCTGCCGAGGACGAGAGCCATGAGATGTTCCTCCTCTGGGCAAGCCCGGGTCCCAGATCTTGTTATGCCTGTGAATAGGCTGCAGGGGGACGTTGAAGACCAGCAACAGCTTTCCGGCCTGCCACCTTCCGTGTGGGACAAGGAGCCGGACGTGTGCCTTTTCGGAAACAGGCCCTGACGGGCACGAGTGACTAACCCTGACCCAAACCCTAACCCTAACCCCTAACCCTAACCCTAAGCCCATCCAAAACCACCCTAACCCTAACCCTAACCCTAAGCCCTTAACACTAACCCTAACTCTAAACCCTAACCCTAACCCTAACTGTAACCCTAACCCGGACCCTATCTCGTAACTCTAACACTAACCCTAACCCCTAACCCTAACCGTAACCCTAACCACCTAACCCTAACACTCACCCTAACACCTAACCCTAACCCTAATCCTAACACCTAACCCTAACCCTAACCCTAACACTAATGGACCCTAACCCTAACCCTAACTCTAAAACCTAAACCTACCCCTAACCCTAACCCCTAACACTAACCCTAAAGCTAACCCCTAGCCCTAACCCTAACCCTAATGGCCCTAACCCTAACCCTAACCCTGACCCTAACCCTAACCCTAACCCTAACCCTAACCCTAACCCCCTAACCCTAACCCTAACCCTAAACCCTAACCCTATTGGCCCTAAACCTAACCCTAACCCTAACCCCTAACCCTAACCTAAACCTAACCCTAAACCCTAACCCTAATGGCCCTAACCCTAACCCTAGCCCTAACCCCAACCCTAACCCTAACCCTAACCCTAACCCCTAGCTGTAAACCTTTTCTGACAAGTTGCAGAATGTGTGCCGTTTCCGAAACAGGTTCTGCTGAGGACGAGAGCCATGAGATTTTCCTCCTCTGGGCAAGCCCGGGTCCCAGATCCTGTTGTGCCTGTGAATAGGCTGCAGGGGGACGGTGAAGACCAGCAACATCTTTCCGGGCTGCCACCTTCCGTGTGGGACACGGAGCCGGACGTGTGCCTTTCCAGAATCAGGCTCTGCCGAGGACGAGAGCCATGAGATGTTCCTCCTCTGGGCAAGCCCCGGTCCCAGATCCTGTTGTCCTGTGAATAGGCTGCACGGGGACGGTGAAGACCAGCAACATCTTTCCGGCCTGCGAACTTCCGTGTGGGACAAGGAGCCGGACGTGTGCCTTTCCAGAATCAGACTCTGCCGAGGACGAGAGCCATGATATGTTCCTCCTCTGGGCAAGCCCGGGTCCTGAATCCTGTTGTACCTGTGAATAGGCTGCAGGGGGACGGTGAAGACCAGCAACAGCTTTCAGGGCTGCCACCTTCCGTGTGGGACAAGGAGCCGGACGTGTGCCTTTTCGGAAAGAGGCCATGCCGAGGACGAGAGCCATGAGATGTTCCTCCTCTGGGCAAGCCCCAGTCCTGAATCCTGTTGTGCCTGTGAATAGGCTGCAGGGGGACGGTGAAGACCAGCAACAGCTTTCAGGGCTGCCACCTTCCGTGTGGGACAAGGAGCCGGACGTGTGCCTTTTCGGAAACAGGCCCTGCCGAGGACGAGAGCCATGAGATGTTCCTCCTCTGGGCAAGCCCCCGTCCCAGATCCTGTTGTTCCTGTGAATAGGCTGCAGGGGGACGGTGAAGACCAGCAACAGCTTTCAGGGCTGCCACCTTCCATGTGAGACAAGAAGCCGGACGAGTGCCTTTTTGGAATCAGGCTCTGCCAAGGACGAGAGCCATGAGATGTTCCTCCTCTGGGCAAGCCCGGGTCCTGAATCCTGTTGTGCCTGTGAATAGGCTGCAGGGGGACGGTGAAGACCAGCTACAGCTTTCAGGGCTGCCACCTTCCGTGTGAGACAAGAAGCCGGACGAGTGCCTTTTTGGAATCAGGCTGTGCCGAGGACGAGAGCCATGAGATGTTCCTCCTCTGGGCAAGCCCGGGTCCTGAATCCTGTTGTGCCTGTGAATAGGCTGCAGGGGGACGGTGAAGACCAGCAACAGCTTTCAGGGCTGCCACCTTCCGTGTGGGACAAGGAGCCGGACGTGTGCATTTTCAGAAATAGGCCCTGCCGAGGACGAGAGCCATGAGATGTTCCTCCTCTGGGCAAGCCCGGGTCCCAGATCTTGTTATGCCTGTGAATAGGCTGCAGGGGGATGGTGAAGACCAGCAACAGCTTTCAGGGCTGCCACCTTCCGTGTGGGACAAGGAGCCGTTCGTGTGCCTTTACGGGAAGAGGCTCTGCCGAGGACGAGAGCCATGAGATGTTCCTCCTCTGGGCAAGCCCGGGTCCCAGATCCTGTTCTGCCTGTGAATAGGCTTCAGGGGGACGGTGAAGACCAGTAACATCTTTCCGGGCTGCCACCTTCCGTGTCGGACAAGGAGCCAGACGTGTGCCTTTTCGGAATCGGGCTCTGCCGAGGACGAGAGCCATGAGATGTTCCTCCTCTGGGCAAGCCCGGGCCCCAGATCCTGTTGTACCTGTGAATAGGCTGCAGGGGGACGGTGAAGACCAGCAACAGCTTTCAGGGCTGCCACCTTCCGTGTGGGACAAGGAGCCGGATGTGTGCATTTCCGGAATCAGGCTCTGCCGAGGACGAGAGCCATGAGATGTTCCTCCTCTGGGCAAGCCCGGGTCCCAGATCCTGTTGTGCCTGTGAATAGGCTGCAGGGGGACGGTGAAGACCAGCAACGTCTTTCCGGCCTGCCACCTTCCGTGTGGGACAAGGAGCCGGACGTGTGCCTTTTCGGAATCAGGCTCTGCCGAGGACGAGAGCCATGAGATGTTCCTCCTCGGGGCAAGCCCGGGTCCCAGATCCTGTTGTGCCTGTGAATAGGCTGCAGGGGGACGGTGAAGACCAGCAACAGCTTTCAGGGCTGCCACCTTCCGTGTGGGACAAGGAGCCGGACGTGTGACTTTTCGGAAATAGGCTCTGCCGAGGACGAGAGCCATGAGATGTTCCTCCTCTGGGCAAGCCCGGGTCCCAGATCCTGTCGTACCTGTGAATAGGCTGCAGTGGGACGGTGAAGACCAGCAACAGCTTTCAGGGCTGCCACCTTCCTTGTGGGACAAGGAGCCGGACGTGTGCCTTTTCGGAATCGGGCTCTGCCGAGGAAGAGAGCCATGAGATGTTCCTCCTCTGGGCATGCCCGGATCCTGAATCCTGTTGTGCCTGTGAATAGGCTGCAGGGGGATGGTGAAGACCAGCAACAGCTTTCCGGGCTGCCACCTTCCGTGTGGGACAAGGAGCCGGACGTGTGCCTTTTCGGAATCGGGCTCTGCCGAGGACGAGAGCCATGAGATGTTCCTCCTCTGGGCAAGCCCGTGTCCCAGATCCTGTTGTGCCTGTGAATAGGCTGCAGGGGGACGGTGAAGACCAGCAACATCATTCCAGCCTGCCACCTTCCGTGTGGGACAAGGAGCCGGACATGTGCCTTTCCGGAATCAGGCTCTGGCGAGGACGAGAGCCATGAGATGTTCCTCCTCTGGGCAAGCCCGGGTCCCAGATCCTGTTGTGCCTGTGAATAGGCTGCAGGGGGACGGTGAAGACCAGCAACAGCTTTCAGGGCTGCCACCTTCCGTGTGGGACAAGGAGCCGGACGTGTGCCTTTACGGGAAGAGGCTCTGCCGAGGACGAGAGCCATGAGATGTTCCTCCTCTGGGCAAGCCCGGGTCCCAGATCCTGATCTGCCTATGAATAGTCTGCAGGGGGACGGTGAAGACCAGCAACAGCTTTCAGGGCTGCCACCTTCCGTGTGGGACAAGGAGCCGGACGTGTGCATTTTCAGAAATAGGCCCTGCCGAGGACGAGAGCCATGAGATGTTCCTCCTCTGGGCAAGCCCGGGCCCCAGATCTTGTTATGCCTGTGAATAGGCTGCAGGGGGACGTTGAAGACCAGCAACAGCTTTCCGGCCTGCCACCTTCCGTGTGGGACAAGGAGCCGGACGTGTGCCTTTTCGGAAACAGGCCCTGACGAGCACGAGAGACTAACCCTGACCCTAACCCTAACCCTAACCCCTAACCCTAACCCTAAGCCCATCCCTAACGACCCTAACCCTAACCCTAACCCTAAGCCCTTAACACTAAACCTAACCCTAAACCCTAACCCTAAACCTAACTGTAACCCTAACCCGGACCCTATCTCCTATCTCTAACCCTAACCCTAACCCCTAACCCTAACCGTAACCCTAACCACTTAACCCTAACACTCACCCTAACACCTAACCCTAACCCTAATCCTAACCCCTAACCCTAACCCTAATCCTAACCCTAATGGACCCTAACCCTAACCCTAACTCTAACACCTAAACCTAACCCTAACCCTAACCGCTAACACTAACCCTAAAGCTAACCCCTAGCCCTAACCCTAACCCTAATGGCCCTAACCCTAACCCTAACCCTGACCCTAACCCTAACACTAACCCTAACCACCTAACCCTAACCCTAACCCTAAACCCTAACCCTAATGGCCCTAACCCTAACCCTAACCCTAACCCCTAACCCTAACCTAAACCTAACCCTAAACCCTAACCCTAATGGCCCTAACCCTAACCCTAGCCCTAACCCCAACCCTAACCCTAACCCTAACCCTAACCCCTAACTGTAAACCTTTTCTGACAAGTTGCAGGATGTGTGCCGTTTCCGAAACAGGTTCTGCTGAGGATGAGAGCCATGAGATTTTCCTCCTCTGGGCAAGCCCGGGTCCCAGATCCTGTTGTGCCTGTGAATAGGCTGCAGGGGGACGGTGAAGACCAGCAACATCTTTCCGGGCTGCCACCTTCCGTGTGGGACACGGAGCCGGACGTGTGCCTTTCCAGAATCAGGCTCTGCCGAGAACGAGAGCCATGAGATGTTCCTCCTCTGGGCAAGCCCCGTTCCCAGATCCTGTTGTGCCTGTGAATAGGCTGCAGGGGGACGGTGAAGACCAGCAACATCTTTCCGGCCTGCGAACTTCCGTGTGGGACAAGGAGCCGGACGTGTGCCTTTCCAGAGTCAGACTCTGCCGAGGACGAGAGCCATGATATGTTCTTCCTCTGGGCAAGCCCGGGTCCTGAATCCTGTTGTACCTGTGAATAGGCTGCAGGGGGACGGTGAAGACCAGCAACAGCTTTCAGGGCTGCCACCTTCCGTGTGGGACAAGGAGCCGGACGTGTGCCTTTTCGGAAAGAGGCCATGCCGAGGACGAGAGGCATGAGATGTTCCTCCTCTGGGCAAGCCCGGGTCCCAGATCCTGTTGTGCCTGTGAATAGGCTGCAGGGGGACAGTGAAGACCAGCAACAGCTTTCAGGGCTGCCACCTTCTATGTGAGAGAAGAAGCCGGACGAGTGCCTTTTTGGAATCAGGCTCTGCCGAGGACGAGAGCCATGAGATGTTCCTCCTCGGGGCAAGCCCGGGTCCCAGATCCTGACCTGCCTGTGAATAGGCTGCAGGGGGACGGTGAAGACCAGCAACATCTTTCCGGGCTGCCACCTTCCGTGTGGGACAAGGAGCCAGACGTGTGCCTTTCCAGAATCAGACTCTGCCGAGGATGAGGGCCATGATATGTGCTTCCTCTGGGCAAGCCCGGGCCCCAGATCCTGTTTTGCCTGTGAATAGGCTGCAGGGGGACGGTGAAGACCAGTAACAACTTTCCGGCCTGCCACCTTCCGTGTGGGACAAGGAGACAGACGTGTGCCTTTTCGGAATCGGGCTCTGCCGAGGACGAGAGCCATGAGATGTTCCTAATCTGGGCAAGCCCGGGTCCCAGATCCTGTTGTGCCTGTGAATAGGCTGCAGGGGGACGGTGAAGACCAGCAACAGCTTTCAGGGCTGCCACCTTCCATGTGAGACAAGAAGCCGGACGAGTGCCTTTTTGGAATCAGGCTCTGCCGAGGACGAGAGCCATGAGATGTTCCTCCTCTGGGCAAGCCCGGGTCCTGAATCCTGTTCTGCCTGTGAATAGGCTGCAGGGGGACGGTGAAGACCAGCAACAGCTTTCAGGGCTGCCACCTTCCGTGTGGGACAAGGAGCCGGACGTGTGCCTTTCCAGAATCAGACTCTGCCGAGGACGAGAGCCATGAGATGTTCCTCCTCTGGGCAAGCCCGGGTCCCAGATCCTGATCTGCCTGTGAATAGGCTGCAGGGGGACGGTGAAGACCAGCAACATCTTTCCGGCCTGCCACCTTCCGTGTGGGACAAGGAGCCGGACGTGTGCCTTTTCGGAATCGGGCTCTGCCGAGGACGAGAGCCATGAGATGTTCCTCCTCTGGGCAAGCCCGGGTCCTGAATCCTATTGTGCCTGTGAATAGGCTGCAGGGGGACAGTGAAGACCAGCAACAGCTTTCAGGTCTGCCACCTTCTGTGTGGGACAAGGAGCCGAACGTGTGCCTTTTCGGAATCAGGCTCTGCCGAGTACGAGAGCCATGAGATGTTCCTCCTCTGGGCAAGCCCCGGTCCCAGATCGTGTTGTGCCTGTGAATAGGCTGCAGGGGGACGGTGAAGACCAGCAACAGCTTTCAGGGCTGCCACCTTCCATGTGAGACAAGAAGCCGGACGAGTGCCTTTTTGGAATCAGGCTCTGCCGAGGACGAGATCCATGAGATGTTCCTCCTCTGGGCAAGCCCGGGTCCTGAATCCTGTTGTGCCTGTGAATAGGCTGCAGGGGGACGGTGAAGACCAGCAACAGCTTTCAGGGCTGCCACCTTCCGTGTGGGAAAAGGAGCCGGACGTGTGCATTTTCAGAAATAGGCCCTGCCGAGGACGAGAGCCATGAGATGTTCCTCCTGTGGGCAAGCCCGGGTCCCAGATCCTGACCTGCCTGTGAATAGGCTGCAGGGGGACGGTGAAGACCAGCAACATCTTTCCGGGCTGCCACCTTCCGTGTGGGACAAGGAGCCGGACGTGTGCCTTTCCAGAATCAGACTCTGCCGAGGACGAGGGCCATGATATGTGCTTCCTCTGGGCAAGCCCGGGCCCCAGATCCTGTTTTGCCTGTGAATAGGCTGCAGGGGGACGGTGAAGACCAGTAACATCTTTCCGGGCTGCCACCTTCCGTGTGGGACAAGGAGCCGGACGTGTGGCTTTTCGGAATCGGGCTCTGCCGAGGACTAGAGCCATGAGATGTTCCTAATCTGGGCAAGCCCGGGTCCCAGATCCTGTTGTGCCTGTGAATAGGCTGCAGGGGGACGGTGAAGACCAGCAACAGCTTTCAGGGCTGCCACCTTCCATGTGAGACAAGAAGCCGGACGAGTGCCCTTTTGGAATCAGGCTCTGCCGAGGACGAGAGCCATGAGATGTTCCTACTCTGGGCAAGCCCGGGCCCTGAATCCTGTTGTGCCTGTGAATAGGCTGCAGGGGGACGGTGAAGACCAGCAACATCTTTCAGGGCTGCCACCTTCCGTGTGGGACAAGGAGCCGGACGTGTGCCTTTTCGGAAACAGGCCCTGCCGAGGACGAGAGCCATGAGATGTTCCTCCTCTGGGCAAGCCCGGGCCAAGATCCTGATCTGCCTGTGAATAGGCTGCAGGGGGACGGTGAAGACCAGCAACATCTTTCCGGGCTGCCACCTTCCGTGTGGGACAAGGAGCCGGACGTGTGCCTTTTCGGAATCGGGCTCTGCCGAGGACGAGAGCCATGAGATGTTCCTCCTCTGGGCATGCCCGGGTCCTGAATCCTATTGTGCCTGTGAATAGGCTGCAGGGGGACGGTGAAGACCAGCAACAGCTTTCAGGTCTGCCACCTTCTGTGTGGGACAAGGAGCCGAACGTGTGCCTTTTTCGGAATCAGGCTCTGCCGAGGAAGAGAGCCATGAGATGTTCCTCCTCTGGGCAAGCCCCGGTCCCAGATCGTGTTGTGCCTGTGAATAGGCTGCAGGGGGACGGTGAAGACCAGCAACAGCTTTCAGGGCTGCCACCTTCCATGTGAGACAAGAAGCCGGACGAGTGCCTTTTTGGAATCAGGCTCTGCCGAGGACGAGAGCCATGAGATGTTCCTCCTCTGGGCAAGCCCGGGTCCTGAATCCTGTTGTGCCTGTGAATAGGCTGCAGGGGGACGGTGAAGACCAGCAACAGCTTTCAGGGCTGCCACCTTCCGTGTGGGAAAAGGAGCCGGACGTGTGCATTTTCAGAAATAGGCCCTGCCGAGGACGAGAGCCATGAGATGTTCCTCCTCTGGGCAAGCCCGGGTCCCAGATCTTGTTATGCCTGTGCATAGGCTGCAGGGGGACGGTGAAGACCAGCAACAGCTTTCAGGGCTGCCACCTTCCGTGTGGGACAAGGAGCCGGACGTGTGCCTTTACGGGAAGAGGCTCTGCCGAGGACGAGAGCCATGAGATGTTCCTCCTCTGGGCAAGCCCGGGTCCCAGATCCTGTTCTGCCTGTGAATAGGCTTCAGGGGGACGGTGAAGACCAGTAACAGCTTTCAGGGCTGCCACCTTCCGTGTGGGACAAGGAGCCAGACGTGTGCCTTTTCGGAATCGGGCTCTGCCGAGGACGAGAGCCATGAGATGTTCCTCCTCTGGGCAAGCCCGGGTCCCAGATCCTGATCTGCCTGTGAATAGGCTGCAGGGGGACGGTGAAGACCAGCAACAGTTTTCAGGGCTGCCACCTTCCATGTGGGACAAGGAGCCGGACGTGTGCCTTTTCGGAATCGGGCTCTGCCGAGGAAGAGAGCCATGAGATGTTCCTCCTCTGGGCATGCCCGGGTCCTGAATCCTGTTCTGCCTGTGAATAGGCTGCAGGGGGACGGTGAAGACCAGCAACAGCTTTCAGGTCTGCCACCTTCTGTGTGGGACAAGGAGCCGAACGTGTGCCTTTCCGGAATCAGGCCCTGCCGAGGACGAGAGGCATGAGATGTTCCTCCTCTGGGCAAGCCCGAGTCCCAGATCCTGTCGTACCTGTCAATAGGCTGCAGGGGGACGGTGAAGACCAGCAACAGCTTTCAGGGCTGCCACCTTCCGTGTGGGACAAGGAGCCGGACGTGTGCCTTTTCGGGAAGAGGCCCTGCCGAGGACGAGAGCCATGAGATGTTCCTCCTCTGGGCAAGCCCGGGTCCTGAATCCTGTTGTGCCCGTGAATAGGCTGCAGGGGGACGGTGAAGACCAGCAACAGCTTTCAGGGCTGCCACCTTCCGTGTGGGACAAGGAGCCGTTCGTGTGCCTTTACGGGAAGAGGCTCTGCCGAGGACGAGAGCCATGAGATGTTCCTCCTCTGGGCAAGCCCGGGTCCCAGATCCTGTTGTGCCTGTGAATAGGCTGCAGGGGGACGGTGAAGACCAGCAACGTCTTTCCGGCCTGCCACCTTCCGTGTGGGACAAGGAGCCGGACGTGTGCCTTTTCGGAATCAGGCTCTGCCGAGGACGAGAGCCATGAGATGTTCCTCCTCGGGGCAAGCCCGGGTCCCAGATCCTGATCTGCCTGTGAATAGGCTGCAGGGGGACGGTGAAGACCAGCAACAGCTTTCAGGGCTGCCACCTTCCGTGTGGGACAAGGAACCGGACGTGTGCCTTTTCGGGAAGAGGCTCTGCCGAGGACAAGAGACATGATATGTTCCTCCTCTGGGCGTGCCCGGGTCCTGAATACTGTTGTGCCTTTGAATAGGCTGCAGGGGGACGGTGAAGACCAGCAACAGCTTTCAGGGCTGCCACCTTCCGTGTGGGACAAGGAGCCGGATGTGTGACTTTTCGGAAATAGGCTCTGCCGAGGACGAGAGCCATGAGATGTTCCTCCTCTGGGCAAGCCCGGGTCCCAGATCCTGTCGTACGTGTGAATAGGCTGCAGTGGGACGGTGAAGACCAGCAACAGCTTTCAGGGCTGCCACCTTCCTTGTGGGACAAGGAGCCGGACGTGTGCCTTTTCGGAATCGGGCTCTGCCGAGGAAGAGAGCCATGAGATGTTCCTCCTCTGGGCATGCCCGGATCCTGAATCCTGTTGTGCTTGTGAATAGGCTGCAGGGGGATGGTGAAGACCAGCAACAGCTTTCCGGGCTGCCACCTTCCGTGTGGGACAAGGAGCCGGACGTGTGCGTTTTCGGAATCGGGCTCTGCCGAGGACGAGAGCCATGAGATGTTCCTCCTCTGGGCAAGCCCGGGTCCTGAATCCTGTTGTGCCTGTGAATAGGCTGCAGGGGGACGGTGAAGACTAGCAACAGCTTTCAGGGCTGCCACCTTCCGTGTGGGACAAGGAGCCGGACGTGTGCCTTTTCGGAATCAGGCCCTACCGAGGACGAGAGCCATGAGATGTTCCTCCTCTGGGCAAGCCCGGGTCCCAGATCCTGTTGTGCCTGTGAATAGGCTGCAGGGGGACGGTGAAGACCAGCAACAGCTTTCAGGGCTGCCACCTTCCGTGTGGGACAAGGAGCCGGACGTGTGCCTTTTCGGAAACAGGCCCTGCCGAGGACGAGAGCCATGAGATGTTCCTCCTCTGGGCAAGCCCGGGTCCCAGATCCTGATCTGCCTGTGAATAGTCTGCAGGGGGACGGTGAAGACCAGCAACAGCTTTCAGGGCTGCCACCTTCCGTGTGGGACAAGGAGCCGGACGTGTGCCTTTTCGGAATCGGGCTCTGCCGAGGACGAGAGCCATGAGATGTTCCTCCTCTGGGCAAGCCCCGGTCCCAGATCCTGTTGTGCCTGTGAATAGGCTGCAGGGGGACGGTGAAGACCAGCAACAGCTTTCAGGGCTGCCAACTTCCATGTGAGACAAGAAGCCGGACGAGTGCCTTTTTGGAATCAGGCTCTGCCAAGGACGAGAGCCATGAGATGTTCCTCCTCTGGGCAAGCCCGGGTCCTGAATCCTGTTGTGCCTGTGAATAGGCTGCAGGGGGACGGTGAAGACCAGCAACAGCTTTCAGGGCTGCCACCTTCCGTGTGGGACAAGGAGCCGGACGCGTGCATTTTCGGAAACAAGCCCTGCCAAGGATGAGAGCCATGAGATGTTCCTCCTCTGGGCAAGCCCGGGTCCCAGATCCTGTTCTGCCTGTGAATAGGCTGCAGGGGGACGGTGAAGACCAGCAACATCTTTCCGGGCTGCCACCTTCCGTGTGGGACAAGGAGCCGGACGTGTGCCTTTTCGGAATCGGGCTCTGCCGAGGACGAGAGCCATGAGATGTTCCTAATCTGGGCAAGCCCGGGTCCCAGATCCTGTTGTGCCTGTGAATAGGCTGCAGGGGGACGGTGAAGACCAGCAACAGCTTTCAGGGCTGCCACCTTCCATGTGAGACAAGAAGCCGGACGAGTGCCTTTTTGGAATCAGGCTCTGCCGAGGACGAGAGCCATGAGATGTTCCTCCTCTGGGCAAGCCCGGGTCCTGAATCCTGTTGTGCCTGTGAATAGGCTGCAGGGGGACGGTGAAGACCAGCAACAGCTTTCAGGGCTGCCACCTTCCGTGTGGGACAAGGAGCCGGACGTGTGCCTTTTCGGAAACAGGCCCTGCCGAGGACGAGAGCCATGAGATGTTCCTCCTCTGGGCAAGCCCGGGTCCCAGATCCTGATCTGCCTGTGAATAGGCTGCAGGGGGACGGTGAAGACCAGCAACATCTTTCCGGCCTGCCACCTTCCGTGTGGGACAAGGAGCCGGACGTGTGCCTTTTCGGAATCGGGCTCTGCCGAGGACGAGAGCCATGAGATGTTCCTCCTCTGGGCATGCCCGGGTCCTGAATCCTATTGTGCCTGTGAATAGGCTGCAGGGGGACGGTGAAGACCAGCAACAGCTTTCAGGTCTGCCACCTTCTGTGTGGGACAAGGAGCCGAACGTGTGCCTTTTTCGGAATCAGGCTCTGCCGAGTACGAGAGCCATGAGATGTTCCTCCTCTGGGCAAGCCCCGGTCCCAGATCCTGTTGTGCCTGTGAATAGGCTGCAGGGGGACGGTGAAGACCAGCAACAGCTTTCAGGGCTGCCACCTTCCATGTGAGACAAGAAGCCGGACGAGTGCCTTTTTGGAATCAGGCTCTGCCGAGGACGAGAGCCATGAGATGTTCCTCCTCTGGGCAAGCCCGGGTCCCAGATCCTGTCGTACGTGTGAATAGGCTGCAGTGGGACGGTGAAGACCAGCAACAGCTTTCAGGGCTGCCACCTTCCTTGTGGGACAAGGAGCCGGACGTGTGCCTTTTCGGAATCGGGCTCTGCCGAGGAAGAGAGCCATGAGATGTTCCTCCTCTGGGCATGCCCGGGTCCTGAATCCTGTTGTGCCTGTGAATAGGCTGCAGGGGGATGGTGAAGACCAGCAACAGCTTTCCGGGCTGCCACCTTCCGTGTGGGACAAGGAGCCGGACGTGTGCGTTTTCGGAATCGGGCTCTGCCGAGGACGAGAGCCATGAGATGTTCCTCCTCTGGGCAAGCCCGGGTCCTGAATCCTGTTGTGCCTGTGAATAGGCTGCAAGGGGACGATGAAGACTAGCAACAGCTTTCAGGGCTGCCACCTTCCGTGTGGGACAAGGAGCCGGACGTGTGCCTTTTCGGAAAGAGGCCCTACCGAGGACGAGAGCCATGAGATGTTCCTCCTCTGGGCAAGCCCGGGTCCCAGATCCTGTTGTGCCTGTGAATAGGCTGCAGGGGGACGGTGAAGACCAGCAACAGCTTTCAGGGCTGCCACCTTCCGTGTGGGACAAGGAGCCGGACGTGTGCCTTTTCGGAAACAGGCCCTGCCGAGGACGAGAGCCATGAGATGTTCCTCCTCTGGGCAAGCCCGGGTCCCAGATCCTGATCTGCCTGTGAATAGTCTGCAGGGGGACGGTGAAGACCAGCAACAGCTTTCAGGGCTGCCACCTTCCGTGTGGGACAAGGAGCCGGATGTGTGCCTTTTCGGAATCGGGCTCTGCCGAGGACGAGAGCCATGAGATGTTCCTCCTCTGGGCATGCCCGGGTCCTGAATCCTATTGTGCCTGTGAATAGGCTGCAGGGGGACGGTGAAGACCAGCAACAGCTTTCAGGTCTGCCACCTTCTGTGTGGGACAAGGAGCCGAACGTGTGCCTTTTTCGGAATCAGGCTCTGCCGAGTACGAGAGCCATGAGATGTTCCTCCTCTGGGCAAGCCCCGGTCCCAGATCCTGTTGTGCCTGTGAATAGGCTGCAGGGGGACGGTGAAGACCAGCAACAGCTTTCAGGGCTGCCACCTTCCATGTGAGACAAGAAGCCGGACGAGTGCCTTTTTGGAATCAGGCTCTGCCGAGGACGAGAGCCATGAGATGTTCCTCCTCTGGGCAAGCCCGGGTCCCAGATCCTGTCGTATGTGTGAATAGGCTGCAGTGGGACGGTGAAGACCAGCAACAGCTTTCAGGGCTGCCACCTTCCGTGTGGGACAAGGAGCCGGACGTGTGCCTTTTCGGAATCGGGCTCTGCCGAGGAAGAGAGCCATGAGATGTTCCTCCTCTGGGCATGCCCGGGTCCTGAATCCTGTTGTGCCTGTGAATAGGCTGCAGGGGGATGGTGAAGACCAGCAACAGCTTTCAGGGCTGCCACCTTCCGTGTGGGACAAAGAGCCGGATGTGTGCATTTCCGGAATCAGGCTCTGCCGAGGACGAGAGCCATGAGATGTTCCTCCTCTGGGCAAGCCCCGGTTCCAGATCCTGTTGTGCCTGTGAATAGGCTGCAGGGGGACGGTGAAGACCAGCAACAGCTTTCAGGGCTGCCACCTTCCATGTGAGACAAGAAGCCGGACGAGTGCCTTTTTGGAATCAGGCTCTGCCAAGGACGAGAGCCATGAGATGTTCCTCCTCTGGGCAAGCCCGGGTCCTGAATCCTGTTGTGCCTGTGAATAGGCTGCAGTGGGACGGTGAAGACCAGCAACAGCTTTCAGGGCTGCCACCTTCCGTGTGGGACAAGGAGCCGGACGCGTGCATTTTCGGAAACAAGCCCTGCCAAGGATGAGAGCCATGAGATGTTCCTCCTCTGGGCAAGCCCGGGTCCCAGATCCTGTTCTGCCTGTGAATAGGCTGCAGGGGGACGGTGAAGACCAGCAACATCTTTCCGGGCTGCCACCTTCCGTGTGGGAGAATGAGCTGGACGTGTGCCTTTTCGGAATCGGGCTCTGCCGAGGACGAGAGCCATGAGATGTTCCTAATCTGGGCAAGCCCGGGTCCCAGATCCTGTTGTGCCTGTGAATAGGCTGCAGGGGGACGGTGAAGACCAGCAACAGCTTTCAGGGCTGCCACCTTCCATGTGAGACAAGAAGCCGGACGAGTGCCTTTTTGGAATCAGGCTCTGCCGAGGAAGAGAGCCATGAGATGTTCCTCCTCTGGGCAAGCCCGGGTCCTGAATCCTGTTGTGCCTGTGAATAGGCTGCAGGGGGACGGTGAAGACCAGCAACAGCTTTCAGGGCTGCCACCTTCCGTGTGGGACAAGGAGCCGGACGTGTGCCTTTTCGGAAAGAGGCCCTGCCGAGGACGAGAGCCATGAGATGTTCCTCCTCTGGGCAAGCCCGGGTCCCAGATCCTGTTGTGCCTGTGAATAGGCTGCAGGGGGACGGTGAAGACCAGCAACATCTTTCCGGCCTGCCACCTTCCGTGTGGGACAAGGAGCCGGACGTGTGCCTTTTCGGAATCGGGCTCTGCCGAGGACGAGAGCCATGAGATGTTCCTCCTCTGGGCATGCCCGGGTCCTGAATCCTATTGTGCCTGTGAATAGGCTGCAGGGGGACGGTGAAGACCAGCAACAGCTTTCAGGTCTGCCACCTTCTGTGTGGGACAAGGAGCCGAACGTGTGCCTTTTTCGGAATCAGGCTCTGCCGAGTACGAGAGCCATGAGATGTTCCTCCTCTGGGCAAGCCCCGGTCCCAGATCCTG
This sequence comes from Astur gentilis, assembly GCF_929443795.1. Classification (NCBI taxonomy): domain Eukaryota; kingdom Metazoa; phylum Chordata; class Aves; order Accipitriformes; family Accipitridae; genus Astur; species Astur gentilis. The sequence goes on along the minus strand of NW_026060894.1, from coordinate 1,447,997 downwards.
TTGTGCCTGTGAATAGGCTGCAGGGGGACGGTGAAGACCAGCAACAGCTTTCAGGGCTGCCACCTTCCATGTGAGACAAGAAGCCGGACGAGTGCCTTTTTGGAATCAGGCTCTGCCGAGGACGAGAGCCATGAGATGTTCCTCCTCTGGGCAAGCCCGGGTCCTGAATCCTGTTGTGCCTGTGAATAGGCTGCAGGGGGACGGTGAAGACCAGCAACAGCTTTCAGGGCTGCCACCTTCCATGTGAGACAAGAAGCCGGACGAGTGCCTTTTTGGAATCAGGCTCTGCCGAGGAAGAGAGCCATGAGATGTTCCTCCTCTGGGCAAACCCGGGTCCTGAATCCTGTTGTACCTGTGAATAGGATGCAGGGGGACGGTGAAGACCAGCAACAGCTTTCAGGGCTGCCACCTTCCGTGTGGGAAAAGGAGCCGGACGTGTGCATTTTCAGAAATAGGCCCTGCCGAGGACGAGAGCCATGAGATGTTCCTCCTCTGGGCAAGCCCGGGTCCCAGATCTTGTTATGCCTGTGAATAGGCTGCAGGGGGACGGTGAAGACCAGCAACAGCTTTCAGGGCTGCCACCTTCCGTGTGGGACAAGGAGCCGGACGTGTGACTTTTCGGAAATAGGCTCTGCCGAGGACGAGAGCCATGAGATGTTCCTCCTCTGGGCAAGCCCGGGTCCCAGATCCTGATCTGCCTGTGAATAGGCTGCAGGGGGACGGTGAAGACCAGCAACAGCTTTCCGGCCTGCCACCTTCCGTGTGGGACAAGGAGCCGGACGTGTGCCTTTTCGGAATCGGGCTCTGCCGAGGACGAGAGCCATGAGATGTTCCTCCTCTGGGCATGCCCGGGTCCTGAATCCTATTGTGCCTGTGAATAGGCTGCAGGGGGACGGTGAAGACCAGCAACAGCTTTCAGGTCTGCCACCTTCTGTGTGGGACAAGGAGCCGAACGTGTCCCTTTTTCGGAATCAGGCTCTGCCGAGTACGAGAGCCATGAGATGTTCCTCCTCTAGGCAAGCCCCGGTCCCAGATCCTGTTGTGCCTGTGAATAGGCTGCAGGGGGACGGTGAAGACCAGCAACAGCTTTCAGGGCTGCCACCTTCCATGTGAGACAAGAATCCGGACGAGTGCCTTTTTGGAATCAGGCTCTGCCGAGGACGAGAGCCATGAGACGTTCCTCCTCTGGGCAAGCCCGGGTCCTGAATCCTGTTGTGCCTGTGAATAGGCTGCAGGGGGACGGTGAAGACCAGCAACAGCTTTCAGGGCTGCCACCTTCCGTGTGGGACAAGGAGCCGGACGTGTGCATTTTCAGAAATAGGCCCTGCCGAGGACGAGAGCCATGAGATGTTCCTCCTCTGGGCAAGCCCGGGTCCCAGATCTTGTTATGCCTGTGAATAGGCTGCAGGGGGACGGTGAAGACCAGTAACATCTTTCCGGGCTGCCACCTTCCGTGTGGGACAAGGAGCCAGACGTGTGCTTTTCGGAATCGGGCTCTGCCGAGGACGAGAGCCATGAGATGTTCCTCCTCTGGGCAAGCCCGGGTCCCAGATCCTGTTCTGCCTGTGAATAGGCTTCAGGGGGACGGTGAAGACCAGCAACAGCTTTCAGGGCTGCCACCTTCCGTGTGGGACAAGGAGCCAGACGTGTGCCTTTTCGGAATCGGGCTCTGCCGAGGACGAGAGCCATGAGATGTTCCTCCTCTGGGCAAGCCCGGGCCCCAGATCCTGTTGTACCTGTGAATAGGCTGCAGGGGGACGGTGAAGACCAGCAACAGCTTTCAGGGCTGCCACCTTCCATGTGGGACAAGGAGCCGGACGTGTGCCTTTTCGGAATCGGGCTCTGCCGAGGACGAGAGCCATGAGATGTTCCTCCTCTGGGCAAGCCCGGGTCCCAGATCCTGTTGTGCCTGTGAATAGGCTGCAGGGGGACGGTGAAGACCAGCAACAGCTTTCAGGGCTGCCACCTTCCGTGTGGGAGAAGGAGCCGGACGTGTGCGTTTTCGGAATCAGGCTGTGCCGAGGACGAGAGCCATGAGATGTTCCACCTCTGGGCAAGCCCGGGTCCCAGATCCTGTTGTACCTGTGAATAGGCTGCAGGGGGACGGTGAAGACCAGCAACAGCTTTCAGGGCTGCCACCTTCCGTGTGGGACAAGGAGCCGGACGTGTGCATTTTCGGAAACAAGCCCTGCCGAGGATGAGAGCCATGAGATGTTCCTCCTCTGGGCAAGCCCGGGTCCCAGATCCTGTTCTGCCTGTGAATAGGCTGCAGGGGGACGGTGAAGACCAGCAACATCTTTCCGGGCTGCCACCTTCCGTGTGGGACAAGGAGCCGGACGTGTGCCTTTTCGGAATCGGGCTCTGCCGAGGAAGAGAGCCATGAGATGTTCCTCCTCTGGGCATGCCCGGGTCCTGAATGCTATTGTGCCTGTGAATAGGCTGCAGGGGGACGGTGAAGACCAGCAACAGCTTTCAGGTCTGCCACCTTCTGTGTGGGACAAGGAGCCGAACGTGTGCCTTTCCGGAATCAGGCTCTGCCGAGGACGAGAGGCATGAGATGTTCCTCCTCTGGGCAAGCCCGAGTCCCAGATCCTGTCGTACCTGTCAATAGGCTGCAGGGGGACGGTGAAGACCAGCAACAGCTTTCAGGACTGCCACCTTCCGTGTGGGACAAGGAGCCGGACGTGTGCCTTTTCGGGAAGAGGCCCTGCCGAGGACGAGAGCCATGTGATGTTCCTCCTCTGGGCAAGCCCGGGTCCTGAATCCTGTTGTGCCCGTGAATAGGCTGCAGGGGGATGGTGAAGACCAGCAACAGCTTTCAGGGCTGCCACCTTCCGTGTGGGACAAAGAGCCGGATGTGTGCATTTCCGGAATCAGGCTCTGCCGAGGACGAGAGCCATGAGATGTTCCTCCTCTGGGCAAGCCCGGGTCCCAGATCCTGTTGTGCCTGTGAATAGGCTGCAGGGGGACGGTGAAGACCAGCAACGTCTTTCCGGCCTGCCACCTTCCGTGTGGGACAAGGAGCCGGACGTGTGCCTTTTCGGAATCAGGCTCTGCCGAGGACGAGAGCCATGAGATGTTCCTCCTCTGGGCAAGCCCGGGTCCCAGATCCTGTTGTGCCTGTGAATAGGCTGCAAGGGGACGGTGAAGACCAGCAACAGCTTTCAGGGCTGCCACCTTCCGTGTGGGACAAGGAGCCGGACGTGTGACTTTTCGGAAATAGGCTCTGCCGAGGACGAGAGCCATGAGATGTTCCTCCTCTGGGCAAGCCCGGGTCCCAGATCCTGTCGTACGTGTGAATAGGCTGCAGTGGGACGGTGAAGACCAGCAACAGCTTTCAGGGCTGCCACCTTCCTTGTGTGACAAGGAGCCGGACGTGTGCCTTTTTGGAATCTGGCTCTGCCGAGGACGAGAGCCATGAGATGTTCCTCCTCTGGGCATGCCCGGATCCTGAATCCTGTTGTGCCTGTGAATAGGCTGCAGGGGGATGGTGAAGACCAGCAACAGCTTTCCGGGCTGCCACCTTCCGTGTGGGACAAGTAGCCGGACGTGTGCGTTTTCGGAATCGGGCTCTGCCGAGGACGAGAGCCATGAGATGTTCCTCCTCTGGGCAAGCCCGGGTCCTGAATCCTGTTGTGCCTGTGAATAGGCTGCAGGGGGACGGTGAAGACTAGCAACAGCTTTCAGGGCTGCCACCTTCCGTGTGGGACAAGGAGCCGGACGTGTGCCTTTTCGGAAAGAGGCCCTACCGAGGACGAGAGCCATGAGATGTTCCTCCTCTGGGCAAGCCCGGGTCCCAGATCCTGTTGTGCCTGTGAATAGGCTGCAGGGGGACGGTGAAGACCAGCAACAGCTTTCAGGGCTGCCACCTTCCGTGTGGGACAAGGAGCCGGACGTGTGCCTTTTCGGAAACAGGCCCTGCCGAGGACGAGAGCCATGAGATGTTCCTCCTCTGGGCAAGCCCGGGTCCCAGATCCTGATCTGCCTGTGAATAGTCTGCAGGGGGACGGTGAAGACCAGCAACAGCTTTCAGGGCTGCCACCTTCCGTGTGGGACAAGGAGCCGGACGTGTGTCTTTTCGGAATCGGGCTCTCCCGAGGACGAGAGCCATGAGATGTTCCTCCTCTGGGCAAGCCCCGGTCCCAGATCCTGTTGTGCCTGTGAATAGGCTGCAGGGGGACGGTGAAGACCAGCAACAGCTTTCAGGGCTGCCACCTTCCATGTGAGACAAGGAGCCGGACGAGTGCCTTTTTGGAATCAGGCTCTGCCAAGGACGAGAGCCATGAGATGTTCCTCCTCTGGGCAAGCCCGGGTCCTGAATCCTGTTGTGCCTGTGAATAGGCTGCAGTGGGACGGTGAAGACCAGCAACAGCTTTCAGGGCTGCCACCTTCCGTGTGGGACAAGGAGCCGGACGCGTGCATTTTCGGAAACAAGCCCTGCCAAGGATGAGAGCCATGAGATGTTCCTCCTCTGGGCAAGCCCGGGTCCCAGATCCTGTTCTGCCTGTGAATAGGCTGCAGGGGGACGGTGAAGACCAGCAACATCTTTCCGGGCTGCCACCTTCCGTGTGGGAGAATGAGCTGGACGTGTGCCTTTTCGGAATCGGGCTCTGCCGAGGACGAGAGCCATGAGATGTTCCTAATCTGGGCAAGCCCGGGTCCCAGATCCTGTTGTGCCTGTGAATAGGCTGCAGGGGGACGGTGAAGACCAGCAACAGCTTTCAGGGCTGCCACCTTCCATGTGAGACAAGAAGCCGGACGAGTGCCTTTTTGGAATCAGGCTCTGCCGAGGAAGAGAGCCATGAGATGTTCCTCCTCTGGGCAAGCCCGGGTCCTGAATCCTGTTGTGCCTGTGAATAGGCTGCAGGGGGACGGTGAAGACCAGCAACAGCTTTCAGGGCTGCCACCTTCCGTGTGGGACAAGGAGCCGGACGTGTGCCTTTTCGGAAAGAGGCCCTGCCGAGGACGAGAGCCATGAGATGTTCCTCCTCTGGGCAAGCCCGGGTCCCAGATCCTGTTGTGCCTGTGAATAGGCTGCAGGGGGACGGTGAAGACCAGCAACATCTTTCCGGCCTGCCACCTTCCGTGTGGGACAAGGAGCCGGACGTGTGCCTTTTCGGAATCGGGCTCTGCCGAGGACGAGAGCCATGAGATGTTCCTCCTCTGGGCATGCCCGGGTCCTGAATCCTATTGTGCCTGTGAATAGGCTGCAGGGGGACGGTGAAGACCAGCAACAGCTTTCAGGTCTGCCACCTTCTGTGTGGGACAAGGAGCCGAACGTGTGCCTTTTTCGGAATCAGGCTCTGCCGAGTACGAGAGCCATGAGATGTTCCTCCTCTGGGCAAGCCCCGGTCCCAGATCCTGTTGTGCCTGTGAATAGGCTGCAGGGGGACGGTGAAGACCAGCAACAGCTTTCAGGGCTGCCACCTTCCATGTGAGACAAGAAGCCGGACGAGTGCCTTTTTGGAATCAGGCTCTGCCGAGGACGAGAGCCATGAGATGTTCCTCCTCTGGGCAAGCCCGGGTCCTGAATCCTGTTGTGCCTGTGAATAGGCTGCAGGGGGACGGTGAAGACCAGCAACAGCTTTCAGGGCTGCCACCTTCCATGTGAGACAAGAAGCCGGACGAGTGCCTTGTTGGAATCAGGCTCTGCCGAGGAAGAGAGCCATGAGATGTTCCTCCTCTGGGCAAACCCGGGTCCTGAATCCTGTTGTACCTGTGAATAGGATGCAGGGGGACGGTGAAGACCAGCAACAGCTTTCAGGGCTGCCACCTTCCGTGTGGGAAAAGGAGCCGGACGTGTGCATTTTCAGAAATAGGCCCTGCCGAGGACGAGAGCCATGAGATGTTCCTCCTCTGGGCAAGCCCGGGTCCCAGATCTTGTTCTGCCTGTGAATAGGCTGCAGGGGGACGGTGAAGACCAGCAACAGCTTTCAGGGCTGCCACCTTCCGTGTGGGACAAGGAGCCGGACGTGTGACTTTTCGGAAATAGGCTCTGCCGAGGACGAGAGCCATGAGATGTTCCTCCTCTGGGCAAGCCCGGGTCCCAGATCCTGATCTGCCTGTGAATAGGCTGCAGGGGGACGGTGAAGACCAGCAACAGCTTTCCGGCCTGCCACCTTCCGTGTGGGACAAGGAGCCGGACGTGTGCCTTTTCGGAATCGGGCTCTGCCGAGGACGAGAGCCATGAGATGTTCCTCCTCTGGGCATGCCCGGGTCCTGAATCCTATTGTGCCTGTGAATAGGCTGCAGGGGGACGGTGAAGACCAGCAACAGCTTTCAGGTCTGCCACCTTCTGTGTGGGACAAGGAGCCGAACGTGTCCCTTTTTCGGAATCAGGCTCTGCCGAGTACGAGAGCCATGAGATGTTCCTCCTCTAGGCAAGCCCCGGTCCCAGATCCTGTTGTGCCTGTGAATAGGCTGCAGGGGGACGGTGAAGACCAGCAACAGCTTTCAGGGCTGCCACCTTCCATGTGAGACAAGAATCCGGACGAGTGCCTTTTTGGAAACAGGCTCTGCCGAGGACGAGAGCCATGAGACGTTCCTCCTCTGGGCAAGCCCGGGTCCTGAATCCTGTTGTGCCTGTGAATAGGCTGCAGGGGGACGGTGAAGACCAGCAACAGCTTTCAGGGCTGCCACCTTCCGTGTGGGACAAGGAGCCGGACGTGTGCATTTTCAGAAATAGGCCCTGCCGAGGACGAGAGCCATGAGATGTTCCTCCTCTGGGCAAGCCCGGGTCCCAGATCTTGTTATGCCTGTGAATAGGCTGCAGGGGGACGGTGAAGACCAGTAACATCTTTCCGGGCTGCCACCTTCCGTGTGGGACAAGGAGCCAGACGTGTGCTTTTCGGAATCGGGCTCTGCCGAGGACGAGAGCCATGAGATGTTCCTCCTCTGGGCAAGCCCGGGTCCCAGATCCTGTTCTGCCTGTGAATAGGCTTCAGGGGGACGGTGAAGACCAGCAACAGCTTTCAGGGCTGCCACCTTCCGTGTGGGACAAGGAGCCAGACGTGTGCCTTTTCGGAATCGGGCTCTGCCGAGGACGAGAGCCATGAGATGTTCCTCCTCTGGGCAAGCCCGGGCCCCAGATCCTGTTGTACCTGTGAATAGGCTGCAGGGGGACGGTGAAGACCAGCAACAGCTTTCAGGGCTGCCACCTTCCATGTGGGACAAGGAGCCGGACGTGTGCCTTTTCGGAATCGGGCTCTGCCGAGGACGAGAGCCATGAGATGTTCCTCCTCTGGGCAAGCCCGGGTCCCAGATCCTGTTGTGCCTGTGAATAGGCTGCAGGGGGACGGTGAAGACCAGCAACAGCTTTCAGGGCTGCCACCTTCCGTGTGGGAGAAGGAGCCGGACGTGTGCGTTTTCGGAATCAGGCTGTGCCGAGGACGAGAGCCATGAGATGTTCCACCTCTGGGCAAGCCCGGGTCCCAGATCCTGTTGTACCTGTGAATAGGCTGCAGGGGGACGGTGAAGACCAGCAACAGCTTTCAGGGCTGCCACCTTCCGTGTGGGACAAGGAGCCGGACGTGTGCATTTTCGGAAACAAGCCCTGCCGAGGATGAGAGCCATGAGATGTTCCTCCTCTGGGCAAGCCCGGGTCCCAGATCCTGTTCTGCCTGTGAATAGGCTGCAGGGGGACGGTGAAGACCAGCAACATCTTTCCGGGCTGCCACCTTCCGTGTGGGACAAGGAGCCGGACGTGTGCCTTTTCGGAATCGGGCTCTGCCGAGGAAGAGAGCCATGAGATGTTCCTCCTCTGGGCATGCCCGGGTCCTGAATGCTATTGTGCCTGTGAATAGGCTGCAGGGGGACGGTGAAGACCAGCAACAGCTTTCAGGTCTGCCACCTTCTGTGTGGGACAAGGAGCCGAACGTGTGCCTTTCCGGAATCAGGCTCTGCCGAGGACGAGAGGCATGAGATGTTCCTCCTCTGGGCAAGCCCGAGTCCCAGATCCTGTCGTACCTGTCAATAGGCTGCAGGGGGACGGTGAAGACCAGCAACAGCTTTCAGGACTGCCACCTTCCGTGTGGGACAAGGAGCCGGACGTGTGCCTTTTCGGGAAGAGGCCCTGCCGAGGACGAGAGCCATGTGATGTTCCTCCTCTGGGCAAGCCCGGGTCCTGAATCCTGTTGTGCCCGTGAATAGGCTGCAGGGGGATGGTGAAGACCAGCAACAGCTTTCAGGGCTGCCACCTTCCGTGTGGGACAAAGAGCCGGATGTGTGCATTTCCGGAATCAGGCTCTGCCGAGGACGAGAGCCATGAGATGTTCCTCCTCTGGGCAAGCCCGGGTCCCAGATCCTGTTGTGCCTGTGAATAGGCTGCAGGGGGACGGTGAAGACCAGCAACGTCTTTCCGGCCTGCCACCTTCCGTGTGGGACAAGGAGCCGGACGTGTGCCTTTTCGGAATCAGGCTCTGCCGAGGACGAGAGCCATGAGATGTTCCTCCTCTGGGCAAGCCCGGGTCCCAGATCCTGTTGTGCCTGTGAATAGGCTGCAAGGGGACGGTGAAGACCAGCAACAGCTTTCAGGGCTGCCACCTTCCGTGTGGGACAAGGAGCCGGACGTGTGACTTTTCGGAAATAGGCTCTGCCGAGGACGAGAGCCATGAGATGTTCCTCCTCTGGGCAAGCCCGGGTCCCAGATCCTGTCGTACGTGTGAATAGGCTGCAGTGGGACGGTGAAGACCAGCAACAGCTTTCAGGGCTGCCACCTTCCTTGTGTGACAAGGAGCCGGACGTGTGCCTTTTCGGAATCGGGCTCTGCCGAGGAAGAGAGCCATGAGATGTTCCTCCTCTGGGCATGCCCGGATCCTGAATCCTGTTGTGCCTGTGAATAGGCTGCAGGGGGATGGTGAAGACCAGCAACAGCTTTCCGGGCTGCCACCTTCCGTGTGGGACAAGTAGCCGGACGTGTGCGTTTTCGGAATCGGGCTCTGCCGAGGACGAGAGCCATGAGATGTTCCTCCTCTGGGCAAGCCCGGGTCCTGAATCCTGTTGTGCCTGTGAATAGGCTGCAGGGGGACGGTGAAGACTAGCAACAGCTTTCAGGGCTGCCACCTTCCGTGTGGGACAAGGAGCCGGACGTGTGCCTTTTCGGAAAGAGGCCCTACCGAGGACGAGAGCCATGAGATGTTCCTCCTCTGGGCAAGCCCGGGTCCCAGATCCTGTTGTGCCTGTGAATAGGCTGCAGGGGGACGGTGAAGACCAGCAACAGCTTTCAGGGCTGCCACCTTCCGTGTGGGACAAGGAGCCGGACGTGTGCCTTTTCGGAAACAGGCCCTGCCGAGGACGAGAGCCATGAGATGTTCCTCCTCTGGGCAAGCCCGGGTCCCAGATCCTGATCTGCCTGTGAATAGTCTGCAGGGGGACGGTGAAGACCAGCAACAGCTTTCAGGGCTGCCACCTTCCGTGTGGGACAAGGAGCCGGACGTGTGTCTTTTCGGAATCGGGCTCTCCCGAGGACGAGAGCCATGAGATGTTCCTCCTCTGGGCAAGCCCCGGTCCCAGATCCTGTTGTGCCTGTGAATAGGCTGCAGGGGGACGGTGAAGACCAGCAACAGCTTTCAGGGCTGCCACCTTCCATGTGAGACAAGAAGCCGGACGAGTGCCTTTTTGGAATCAGGCTCTGCCAAGGACGAGAGCCATGAGATGTTCCTCCTCTGGGCAAGCCCGGGTCCTGAATCCTGTTGTGCCTGTGAATAGGCTGCAGGGGGACGGTGAAGACCAGCAACAGCTTTCAGGGCTGCCACCTTCCGTGTGGGACAAGGAGCCGGACGCGTGCATTTTCGGAAACAAGCCCTGCCAAGGATGAGAGCCATGAGATGTTCCTCCTCTGGGCAAGCCCGGGTCCCAGATCCTGTTGTGCCTGTGAATAGGCTGCAGGGGGACGGTGAAGACCAGCAACATCTTTCCGGGCTGCCACCTTCCGTGTGGGACAAGGAGCCGGACGTGTGGCTTTTCGGAATCGGGCTCTGCCGAGGACGAGAGCCATGAGATGTTCCTAATCTGGGCAAGCCCGGGTCCCAGATCCTGTTGTGCCTGTGAATAGGCTGCAGGGGGACGGTGAAGACCAGCAACAGCTTTCAGGGCTGCCACCTTCCGTGTGGGACAAGGAGCCGGACGTGTGCCTTTTCGGAAACAGGCCCTGCCGAGGACGAGAGCCATGAGATGTTCCTCCTCTGGGCAAGCCCGGGTCCCAGATCCTGATCTGCCTGTGAATAGGCTGCAGGGGGACGGTGAAGACCAGCAACATCTTTCCGGCCTGCCACCTTCCGTGTGGGACAAGGAGCCGGACGTGTGCCTTTTCGGAATCGGGCTCTGCCGAGGACGAGAGCCGTGAGATGTTCCTCCTCTGGGCATGCCCGGGTCCTGAATCCTATTGTGCCTGTGAATAGGCTGCAGGGGGACGGTGAAGACCAGCAACAGCTTTCAGGTCTGCCACCTTCTGTGTGGGACAAGGAGCCGAACGTGTGCCTTTTTCGGAATCAGGCTCTGCCGAGTACGAGAGCCATGAGATGTTCCTCCTCTGGGCAAGCCCCGGTCCCAGATCCTGTTGTGCCTGTGAATAGGCTGCAGGGGGACGGTGAAGACCAGCAACAGCTTTCAGGGCTGCCACCTTCCATGTGAGACAAGAAGCCGGACGAGTGCCTTTTTGGAATCAGGCTCTGCCGAGGACGAGAGCCATGAGATGTTCCTCCTGTGGGCAAGCCCGGGTCCTGAATCCTGTTGTGCCTGTGAATAGGCTGCAGGGGGACGGTGAAGACCAGCAACAGCTTTCAGGGCTGCCACCTTCCGTGTGGGACAAGGAGCCGGACGTGTGCATTTTCAGAAATAGGCCCTGCCGAGGACGAGAGCCATGAGATGTTCCTCCTCTGGGCAAGCCCGGGTCCCAGATCTTGTTATGCCTGTGAATAGGCTGCAGGGGGACGGTGAAGACCAGTAACATCTTTCCGGGCTGCCACCTTCCGTGTGGGACAAGGAGCCAGACGTGTGCCTTTTCGGAATCGGGCTCTGCCGAGGACGAGAGCCATGAGATGTTCCTCCTCTGGGCAAGCCCGGACCCCAGATCCTGTTGTACCTGTGAATAGGCTGCAGGGGGACGGTGAAGACCAGCAACAGCTTTCAGGGCTGCCACCTTCCTTGTGGGACAAGGAGCCGGACGTGTGCCTTTTCGGAATCGGGCTCTGCCGAGGAAGAGAGCCATGAGATGTTCCTCCTCTGGGCATGCCCGGGTCCTGAATCCTGTTGTGCCTGTGAATAGGCTGCAGGGGGATGGTGAAGACCAGCAACAGCTTTCAGGGCTGCCACCTTCCGTGTGGGACAAGGAGCCGGACGTGTGCGTTTTCGGAATCGGGCTCTGCCGAGGACGAGAGCCATGAGATGTTCCTCCTCTGGGCAAGCCCGGGTCCTGAATCCTATTGTGCCTGTGAATAGGCTGCAGGGGGACGGTGAAGACCAGCAACAGCTTTCAGGTCTGCCACCTTCTGTGTGGGACAAGGAGCCGAACGTGTGCCTTTTTCGGAATCAGGCTCTGCCGAGTACGAGAGCCATGAGATGTTCCTCCTCTGGGCAAGCCCGGGTCCCAGATCCTGTTGTGCCTGTGAATAGGCTGCAGGGGGACGGTGAAGACCAGCAACAGCTTTCAGGGCTGCCACCTTCCATGTGAGACAAGAATCCGGACGAGTGCCTTTTTGGAATCAGGCTCTGCCGAGGACGAGAGCCATGAGATGTTCCTCCTCTGGGCAAGCCCGGGTCCTGAATCCTGTTGTGCCTGTGAATAGGCTGCAGGGGGACGGTGAAGACCAGCAACAGCTTTCAGGGCTGCCACCTTCCGTGTGGGAAAAGGAGCCGGACGTGTGCCTTTTCGGAAACAGGCCCTGCCGAGGACGAGAGCCATGAGATGTTCCTCCTCTGGGCAAGCCCGGGTCCCAGATCTTGTTATGCCTGTGAATAGGCTGCAGGGGGACGGTGAAGACCAGCAACAGCTTTCAGGGCTGCCACCTTCCGTGTGGGACAAGGAGCCGGACGTGTGACTTTTCGGAAATAGGCTCTGCCGAGGACGAGAGCCATGAGATGTTCCTCCTCTGGGCAAGCCCGGGTCCCAGATCCTGATCTGCCTGTGAATAGGCTGCAGGGGGACGGTGAAGACCAGCAACATCTTTCCGGCCTGCCACCTTCCGTGTGGGACAAGGAGCCGGACGTGTGCCTTTTCGGAATCGGGCTCTGCCGAGGACGAGAGCCATGAGATGTTCCTCCTCTGGGCATGCCCGGGTCCTGAATCCTATTGTGCCTGTGAATAGGCTGCAGGGGGACGGTGAAGACCAGCAACAGCTTTCAGGTCTGCCACCTTCTGTGTGGGACAAGGATCCGAACGTGTGCCTTTTTCGGAATCAGGCTCTGCCGAGTACGAGAGCCATGAGATGTTCCTCCTCTGGGCAAGCCCCGGTCCCAGATCCTGTTGTGCCTGTGAATAGGCTGCAGGGGGCCGGTGAAGACCAGCAACAGCTTTCAGGGCTGCCACCTTCCATGTGAGACAAGAAGCCGGACGAGTGCCTTTTTGGAATCAGGCTCTGCCGAGGACGAGAGCCATGAGACGTTCCTCCTCTGGGCAAGCCCGGGTCCTGAATCCTGTTGTGCCTGTGAATAGGCTGCAGGGGGACGGTGAAGACCAGCAACAGCTTTCAGGGCTGCCACCTTCCGTGTGGGAAAAGGAGCCGGACGTGTGCATTTTCAGAAATATGCCCTGCCGAGGACGAGAGCCATGAGATGTTCCTCCTCTGGGCAAGCCCGGGTCCCAGATCTTGTTATGCCTGTGAATAGGCTGCAGGGGGACGGTGAAGACCAGCAACAGCTTTCAGGGCTGCCACCTTCCGTGTGGGACAAGGAGCCGGACGTGTGCCTTTACGGGAAGAAGCTCTGCCGAGGACGAGAGCCATGAGATGTTCCTCCTCTGGGCAAGCCCGGGTCCCAGATCCTGTTCTGCCTGTGAATAGGCTTCAGGGGGACGGTGAAGACCAGTAACAGCTTTCAGGGCTGCCACCTTCCGTGTGGGACAAGGAGCCAGACGTGTGCCTTTTCGGAATCGGGCTCTGCCGAGGACGAGAGCCATGAGATGTTCCTCCTCTGGGCAAGCCCGGGCCCCAGATCCTGTTGTACCTGTGAATAGGCTGCAGGGGGACGGTGAAGACCAGCAACAGCTTTCAGGGCTGCCACCTTCCATGTGGGACAAGGAGCCGGACGTGTGCCTTTTCGGAATCGGGCTCTACCGAGGACGAGAGCCATGAGATGTTCCACCTCTGGGCAAGCCCGGGTCCCAGATCCTGTTGTACCTGTGAATAGGCTGCAGGGGGACGGTGAAGACCAGCAACAGCTTTCAGGGCTGCCACCTTCCGTGTGGGACAAGGAGCCGGACGTGTGCGTTTTCGGAAACAAGCCCTGCCGAGGATGAGAGCCATGAGATGTTCCTCCTCTGGGCAAGCCCGGGTCCCAGATCCTGTTCTGCCTGTGAATAGGCTGCAGGGGGACGGTGAAGACCAGCAACATCTTTCCGGGCTGCCACCTTCCGTGTGGGACAAGGAGCCGGACGTGTGACTTTTCGGAATCGGGCTCTGCCGAGGAAGAGAGCCATGAGATGTTCCTCCTCTGGGCATGCCCGGGTCCTGAATCCTATTGTGCCTGTGAATAGGCTGCAGGGGGACGGTGAAGACCAGCAACAGCTTTCAGGTCTGCCACCTTCTGTGTGGGACAAGGAGCCGAACGTGTGCCTTTCCGGAATCAGGCTCTGCCGAGGACGAGAGCCATGAGATGTTCCTCCTCTGGGCAAGCCCGAGTCCCAGATCCTGTCGTACCTGTCAATAGGCTGCAGGGGGACGGTGAAGACCAGCAACAGCTTTCAGGGCTGCCACCTTCCGTGTGGGACAAGGAGCCGGACGTGTGCCTTTTCGGGAAGAGGCCCTGCCGAGGACGAGAGCCATGAGATGTTCCTCCTCTGGGCAAGCCCGGGTCCTGAATCCTGTTGTGCCTGTGAATAGGCTGCAGGGGGACGGTGAAGACCAGCAACAGCTTTCAGGGCTGCCACCTTCCGTGTGGGACAAAGAGCCGGATGTGTGCATTTCCGGAATCAGGCTCTGCCGAGGACGAGAGCCATGAGATGTTCCTCCTCTGGGCAAGCCCGGGTCCCAGATCCTGTTGTGCCTGTGAATAGGCTGCAGGGGGACGGTGAAGACCAGCAACGTCTTTCCGGCCTGCCACCTTCCGTGTGGGACAAGGAGCCGGACGTGTGCCTTTTCGGAAAGAGGCCCTACCGAGGACGAGAGCCATGAGATGTTCCTCCTCTGGGCAAGCCCGGGTCCCAGATCCTGTTGTGCCTGTGAATAGGCTGCAGGGGGACGGTGAAGACCAGCAACAGCTTTCAGGGCTGCCACCTTCCGTGTGGGACAAGGAGCCGGACGTGTGCCTTTTCGGAAACAGGCCCTGCCGAGGACGAGAGCCATGAGATGTTCCTCCTCTGGGCCAGCCCGGGTCCCAGATCCTGATCTGCCTGTGAATAGTCTGCAGGGGGACGGTGAAGACCAGCAACAGCTTTCAGGGCTGCCACCTTCCGTGTGGGACAAGGAGCCGGACGTGTGCCTTTTCGGAATCGGGCTCTGCCGAGGACGAGAGCCATGAGATGTTCCTCCTCTGGGCATGCCCAGGTCCTGAATCCTGTTGTGCCTGTCAATAGGCTGCAGGGGGACGGTGAAGACCAGCAACAGCTTTCAGGGCTGCCACCTTAGGTGTGGGACAAGGAGCCGGACGTGTGCATTTTCGGAAACAAGCCCTGCCAAGGATGAGAGCCATGAGATGTTCCTCCTCTGGGCAAGCCCGGGTCCCAGATCCTGTTCTGCCTGTGAATAGGCTGCAGGGGGACGGTGAAGACCAGCAACATCTTTCAGGGCTGCCACCTTCCGTGTGGGACAAGGAGCCGGACGTGTGCCTTTTCGGAATCGGGCTCTGCCGAGGACGAGAGCCATGAGATGTTCCTAATCTGGGCAAGCCCGGGTCCCAGATCCTGTTGTGCCTGTGACTAGGCTGCAGGGGGACGGTGAAGACCAGCAACAGCTTTCAGGGCTGCCACCTTCCATGTGAGACAAGAAGCCGGACGAGTGCCTTTTTGGAATCAGGCTCTGCCGAGGACGAGAGCCATGAGATGTTCCTCCTCTGGGCAAGCCCGGGTCCTGAATCCTGTTGTGCCTGTGAATAGGCTGCAGGGGGACGGTGAAGACCAGCAACAGCTTTCAGGGCTGCCACCTTCCATGTGAGACAAGAAGCCGGACGTGTGCCTTTTCGGAATCAGGCACTGCCGAGGACGAGAGCCATGAGATGTTCCTCCTCTGGGCAAGCCCGGGTCCCAGATCCTGATCTGCCTGTGAATAGGCTGCAGGGGGACGGTGAAGACCAGCAACATCTTTCCGGCCTGCCACCTTCCGTGTGGGACAAGGAGCCGGACGTGTGCCTTTTCGGAATCGGGCTCTGCCGAGGACGAGAGCCGTGAGATGTTCCTCCTCTGGGCAAGCCCGGGTCCCAGATCCTGTTGTGCCTGTGAATAGGCTGCAGGGGGACGGTGAAGACCAGCAACAGCTTTCAGGTCTGCCACCTTCTGTGTGGGACAAGGAGCCGAACGTGTGCCTTTTTCGGAATCAGGCTCTGCCGAGTACGAGAGCCATGAGATGTTCCTCCTCTGGGCAAGCCCCGGTCCCAGATCCTGTTGTGCCTGTGAATAGGCTGCAGGGGGACGGTGAAGACCAGCAACAGCTTTCAGGGCTGCCACCTTCCATGTGAGACAAGAAGACGGACGAGTGCCTTTTTGGAATCAGGCTCTGCCGAGGACGAGAGCCATGAGATGTTCCTCCTGTGGGCAAGCCCGGGTCCTGAATCCTGTTGTGCCTGTGAATAGGCTGCAGGGGGACGGTGAAGACCAGCAACAGCTTTCAGGTCTGCCACCTTCCGTGTGGGACAAGGAGCCGGACGTGTGCATTTTCAGAAATAGGACCTGCCGAGGACGAGAGCCATGAGATGTTCCTCCTCTGGGCAAGCCCGGGTCCCAAATCCTGTTCTGCCTGTGAATAGGCTGCAGGGGGACGGTGAAGACCAGCAACGTCTTTCCGGCCTGCCACCTTCCGTGTCGGACAAGGAGCCGGACGTGTGCCTTTTTGGAATCAGGCTCTGCCGAGGACGAGAGCCATGAGATGTTCCTCCTCTGGGCAAGCCCGGGTCCTGAATCCTGTTGTGCCTGTGAATAGGCTGCAGGGGGACGGTGAAGACCAGCAACAGCTTTCAGGGCTGCCACCTTCCATGTGAGACAAGAAGCCGGACGTGTGCCTTTTCGGAAACAGGCCCTGCCGAGGACGAGAGCCATGAGATGTTCCTCCTCTGGGCAAGCCCGGGTCCCAGATCCTGATCTGCCTGTGAATAGGCTGCAGGGGGACGGTGAAGACCAGCAACATCTTTCCGGCCTGCCACCTTCCGTGTGGGACAAGGAGCCGGACGTGTGCCTTTTCGGAATCGGGCTCTGCCGAGGACGAGAGCCGTGAGATGTTCCTCCTCTGGGCATGCCCGGGTCCTGAATCCTATTGTGCCTGTGAATAGGCTGCAGGGGTACGGTGAAGACCAGCAACAGCTTTCAGGTCTGCCACCTTCTGTGTGGGACAAGGAGCCGAACGTGTGCCTTTTTCGGAATCAGGCTCTGCCGAGTACGAGAGCCATGAGATGTTCCTCCTCTGGGCAAGCCCCGGTCCCAGATCCTGTTGTGCCTGTGAATAGGCTGCAGGGGGACGGTGAAGACCAGCAACAGCTTTCAGGGCTGCCACCTTCCATGTGAGACAAGAAGCCGGACGAGTGCCTTTTTGGAATCAGGCTCTGCCGAGGACGAGAGCCATGAGATGTTCCTCCTGTGGGCAAGCCCGGGTCCTGAATCCTGTTGTGCCTGTGAATAGGCTGCAGGGGGACGGTGAAGACCAGCAACAGCTTTCAGGGCTGCCACCTTCCGTGTGGGACAAGGAGCCGGACGTGTGCATTTTCAGAAATAGGCCCTGCCGAGGACGAGAGCCATGAGATGTTCCTCCTCTGGGCAAGCCCGGGTCCCAGATCCTGTTGTGCCTGTGAATAGGCTGCAGGGGGACGGTGAAGACCAGCAACGTCTTTCCGGCCTGCCACCTTCCGTGTGAGACAAGGAGCCGGACGTGTGCCTTTTCGGAAAGAGGCCCTACCGAGGACGAGAGCCATGAGATGTTCCTCCTCTGGGCAAGCCCGGGTCCCAGATCCTGTTGTACCTGTGAATAGGCTGCAGGGGGACGGTGAAGACCAGCAACAGCTTTCAGGGCTGCCACCTTCCGTGTGGGACAAGGAGCCGGACGTGTGCCTTTTCGGAAACAGGCCCTGCCGAGGACGAGAGCCATGAGATGTTCCTCCTCTGGGCAAGCCCGGGTCCCAGATCCTGATCTGCCTGTGAATAGTCTGCAGGGGGACGGTGAAGACCAGCAACAGCTTTCAGGGCTGCCACCTTCCGTGTGGGACAAGGAGCCGGACGTGTGCCTTTTAGGAATCGGGCTCTGCCGAGGACGAGAGCCATGAGATGTTCCTCCTCTGGGCAAGCCCCGGTCCCAGATCCTGTTGTGCCTGTGAATAGGCTGCAGGGGGACGGTGAAGACCAGCAACAGCTTTCAGGGCTGCCACCTTCCATGTGAGACAAGAAGCCGGACGAGTGCCTTTTTGGAATCAGGCTCTGCCAAGGACGAGAGCCATGAGATGTTCCTCCTCTGGGCAAGCCCGGGTCCTGAATCCTGTTGTGCCTGTCAATAGGCTGCAGGGGGACGGTGAAGACCAGCAACAGCTTTCAGGGCTGCCACCTTAGGTGTGGGACAAGGAGCCGGACGTGTGCATTTTCGGAAACAAGCCCTGCCAAGGATGAGAGCCATGAGATGTTCCTCCTCTGGGCAAGCCCGGGTCCCAGATCCTGTTCTGCCTGTGAATAGGCTGCAGGGGGACGGTGAAGACCAGCAACATCTTTCCGGGCTGCCACCTTCCGTGTGGGACAAGGAGCCGGACGTGTGCCTTTTCGGAATCGGGCTCTGCCGAGGACGAGAGCCATGAGATGTTCCTAATCTGGGCAAGCCCGGGTCCCAGATCCTGTTGTGCCTGTGAATAGGCTGCAGGGGGACGGTGAAGACCAGCAACAGCTTTCAGGGCTGCCACGTTCCATGTGAGACAAGAAGCCGGACGAGTGCCTTTTTGGAATCAGGCTCTGCCGAGGACGAGAGCCATGAGATGTTCCTCCTCTGGGCAAGCCCGGGTCCTGAATCCTGTTGTGCCTGTGAATAGGCTGCAGGGGGACGGTGAAGACCAGCAACAGCTTTCAGGGCTGCCACCTTCCATGTGAGACAAGAAGCCGGACGTGTGCCTTTTCGGAAACAGGCCCTGCCGAGGACGAGAGCCATGAGATGTTCCTCCTCTGGGCAAGCCCGGGTCCCAGATCCTGATCTGCCTGTGAATAGGCTGCAGGGGGACGGTGAAGACCAGCAACATCTTTCCGGCCTGCCACCTTCCGTGTGGGACAAGGAGCCGGACGTGTGCCTTTTCGGAATCGGGCTCTGCCGAGGACGAGAGCCGTGAGATGTTCCTCCTCTGGGCATGCCCGGGTCCTGAATCCTATTGTGCCTGTGAATAGGCTGCAGGGGGACGGTGAAGACCAGCAACAGCTTTCAGGGCTGCCACCTTCCGTGTGGGACAAGGAGCCGGACGTGTGCCTTTTCGGGAATAGGCTCTGCCGAGGACGAGAGCCATGAGATGTTCCTCCTCTGGGCAAGCCCGGGTCCCAGATCCTGTTCTGCCTGTGAATAGGCTTCAGGGGGACGGTGAAGACCAGTAACATCTTTCCGGGCTGCCACCTTCCGTGTGGGACAAGGAGCCAGACGTGTGCCTTTTCGGAATCGGGCCCTGCCGAGGACGAGAGCCATGAGTTGTTCCTCCTCTGGGCAAGCCCGGGTCCCAGATCCTGATCTGCCTGTGAATAGGCTGCAGGGGGACGGTGAAGACCAGCAACATCTTTCCGGCCTGCCACCTTCCGTGTGGGACAAGGAGCCGGACGTGTGCCTTTTCGGAATCGGGCTCTGCCGAGGACGAGAGCCGTGTGATGTTCCTCCTCTGGGCATGCCCGGGTCCTGAATCCTATTGTGCCTGTGAATAGGCTGCAGGGGTACGGTGAAGACCAGCAACAGCTTTCAGGTCTGCCACCTTCTGTGTGGGACAAGGAGCCGAACGTGTGCCTTTTTCGGAATCAGGCTCTGCCGAGTACGAGAGCCATGAGATGTTCCTCCTCTGGGCAAGCCCCGGTCCCAGATCCTGTTGTGCCTGTGAATAGGCTGCAGGGGGACGGTGAAGACCAGCAACAGCTTTCAGGGCTGCCACCTTCCATGTGAGACAAGAAGCCGGACGAGTGCCTTTTTAGAATCAGGCTCTGCCGAGGACGAGAGCCATGAGATGTTCCTCCTGTGGGCAAGCCCGGGTCCTGAATCCTGTTGTGCCTGTGAATAGGCTGCAGGGGGACGGTGAAGACCAGCAACAGCTTTCAGGGCTGCCACCTTCCGTGTGGGACAAGGAGCCGGACGTGTGCATTTTCAGAAATAGGCCCTGCCGAGGACGAGAGCCATGAGATGTTCCTCCTCTGGGCAAGCCCGGGTCCCAGATCCTGTTGTGCCTGTGAATAGGCTGCAGGGGGACGGTGAAGACCAGCAACGTCTTTCCGGCCTGCCACCTTCCGTGTGAGACAAGGAGCCGGACGTGTGCCTTTTCGGAAAGAGGCCCTACCGAGGACGAGAGCCATGAGATGTTCCTCCTCTGGGCAAGCCCGGGTCCCAGATCCTGTTGTGCCTGTGAATAGGCTGCAGGGGGACGGTGAAGACCAGCAACAGCTTTCAGGGCTGCCACCTTCCGTGTGGGACAAGGAGCCGGACGTGTGCCTTTTCGGAAACAGGCCCTGCCGAGGACGAGAGCCATGAGATGTTCCTCCTCTGGGCAAGCCCGGGTCCCAGATCCTGATCTGCCTGTGAATAGTCTGCAGGGGGACGGTGAAGACCAGCAACAGCTTTCAGGGCTGCCACCTTCCGTGTGGGACAAGGAGCCGGACGTGTGCCTTTTCGGAATCGGGCTCTGCCGAGGACGAGAGCCATGAGATGTTCCTCCTCTGGGCAAGCCCCGGTCCCAGATCCTGTTGTGCCTGTGAATAGGCTGCAGGGGGACGGTGAAGACCAGCAACAGCTTTCAGGGCTGCCACCTTCCATGTGAGACAAGAAGCCGGACGAGTGCCTTTTTGGAATCAGGCTCTGCCAAGGACGAGAGCCATGAGATGTTCCTCCTGTGGGCAAGCCCGGGTCCTGAATCCTGTTGTGCCTGTGAATAGGCTTCAGGGGGACGGTGAAGACCAGCAACAGCTTTCAGGGCTGCCACCTTAGGTGTGGGACAAGGAGCCGGACGTGTGCATTTTCGGAAACAAGCCCTGCCAAGGATGAGAGCCATGAGATGTTCCTCCTCTGGGCAAGCCCGGGTCCCAGATCCTGTTCTGCCTGTGAATAGGCTGCAGGGGGACGGTGAAGACCAGCAACATCTTTCCGGGCTGCCACCTTCCGTGTGGGACAAGGAGCCGGACGTGTGCCTTTTCGGAATCGGGCTCTGCCGAGGACGAGAGCCATGAGATGTTCCTAATCTGGGCAAGCCCGGGTCCCAGATCCTGTTGTGCCTGTGAATAGGCTGCAGGGGGACGGTGAAGACCAGCAACAGCTTTCAGGGCTGCCACCTTCCATGTGAGACAAGAAGCCGGACGAGTGCCTTTTTGGAATCAGGCTCTGCCGAGGACGAGAGCCATGAGATGTTCCTCCTCTGGGCAAGCCCGGGTCCTGAATCCTGTTGTGCCTGTGAATAGGCTGCAGGGGGACGGTGAAGACCAGCAACAGCTTTCAGGGCTGCCACCTTCCATGTGAGACAAGAAGCCGGACGTGTGCCTTTTCGGAAACAGGCCCTGCCGAGGACGAGAGCCATGAGATGTTCCTCCTCTGGGCAAGCCCGGGTCCCAGATCCTGATCTGCCTGTGAATAGGCTGCAGGGGGACGGTGAAGACCAGCAACATCTTTCCGGCCTGCCACCTTCCGTGTGGGACAAGGAGCCGGACGTGTGCCTTTTCGGAATCGGGCTCTGCCGAGGACGAGAGCCGTGAGATGTTCCTCCTCTGGGCATGCCCGGGTCCTGAATCCTATTGTGCCTGTGAATAGGCTGCAGGGGTACGGTGAAGACCAGCAACAGCTTTCAGGTCTGCCACCTTCTGTGTGGGACAAGGAGCCGAACGTGTGCCTTTTTCGGAATCAGGCTCTGCCGAGTACGAGAGCCATGAGATGTTCCTCCTCTGGGCAAGCCCCGGTCCCAGATCCTGTTGTGCCTGTGAATAGGCTGCAGGGGGACGGTGAAGACCAGCAACAGCTTTCAGGGCTGCCACCTTCCATGTGAGACAAGAAGCCGGACGAGTGCCTTTTTGGAATCAGGCTCTGCCGAGGACGAGAGCCATGAGATGTTCCTCCTGTGGGCAAGCCCGGGTCCTGAATCCTGTTGTGCCTGTGAATAGGCTGCAGGGGGACGGTGAAGACCAGCAACAGCTTTCAGGGCTGCCACCTTCCGTGTGGGACAAGGAGCCGGACGTGTGCATTTTCAGAAATAGGCCCTGCCGAGGACGAGAGCCATGAGATGTTCCTCCTCTGGGCAAGCCCGGGTCCCAGATCTTGTTATGCCTGTGAATAGGCTGCAGGGGGACGGTGAAGACCAGCAACAGCTTTCAGGGCTGCCACCTTCCGTGTGGGACAAGGAGCCGGACGTGTGCCTTTACGGGAAGAAGCTCTGCCGAGGACGAGAGCCATGAGATGTTCCTCCTCTGGGCAAGCCCGGGTCCCAGATCCTGTTCTGCCTGTGAATAGGCTTCAGGGGGACGGTGAAGACCAGTAACAGCTTTCAGGGCTGCCACCTTCCGTGTGGGACAAGGAGCCAGACGTGTGCCTTTTCGGAATCGGGCTCTGCCGAGGACGAGAGCCATGAGATGTTCCTCCTCTGGGCAAGCCCGGGCCCCAGATCCTGTTGTACCTGTGAATAGGCTGCAGGGGGACGGTGAAGACCAGCAACAGCTTTCAGGGCTGCCACCTTCCATGTGGGACAAGGAGCCGGACGTGTGCCTTTTCGGAATCGGGCTCTACCGAGGACGAGAGCCATGAGATGTTCCACCTCTGGGCAAGCCCGGGTCCCAGATCCTGTTGTACCTGTGAATAGGCTGCAGGGGGACGGTGAAGACCAGCAACAGCTTTCAGGGCTGCCACCTTCCGTGTGGGACAAGGAGCCGGACGTGTGCGTTTTCGGAAACAAGCCCTGCCGAGGATGAGAGCCATGAGATGTTCCTCCTCTGGGCAAGCCCGGGTCCCAGATCCTGTTCTGCCTGTGAATAGGCTGCAGGGGGACGGTGAAGACCAGCAACATCTTTCCGGGCTGCCACCTTCCGTGTGGGACAAGGAGCCGGACGTGTGACTTTTCGGAATCGGGCTCTGCCGAGGAAGAGAGCCATGAGATGTTCCTCCTCTGGGCATGCCCGGGTCCTGAATCCTATTGTGCCTGTGAATAGGCTGCAGGGGGACGGTGAAGACCAGCAACAGCTTTCAGGTCTGCCACCTTCTGTGTGGGACAAGGAGCCGAACGTGTGCCTTTCCGGAATCAGGCTCTGCCGAGGACGAGAGCCATGAGATGTTCCTCCTCTGGGCAAGCCCGAGTCCCAGATCCTGTCGTACCTGTCAATAGGCTGCAGGGGGACGGTGAAGACCAGCAACAGCTTTCAGGGCTGCCACCTTCCGTGTGGGACAAGGAGCCGGACGTGTGCCTTTTCGGGAAGAGGCCCTGCCGAGGACGAGAGCCATGAGATGTTCCTCCTCTGGGCAAGCCCGGGTCCTGAATCCTGTTGTTCCTGTGAATAGGCTGCAGGGGGACGGTGAAGACCAGCAACAGCTTTCAGGGCTGCCACCTTCCGTGTGGGACAAAGAGCCGGATGTGTGCATTTCCGGAATCAGGCTCTGCCGAGGACGAGAGCCATGAGATGTTCCTCCTCTGGGCAAGCCCGGGTCCCAGATCCTGTTGTGCCTGTGAATAGGCTGCAGGGGGACGGTGAAGACCAGCAACGTCTTTCCGGCCTGCCACCTTCCGTGTGGGACAAGGAGCCGGACGTGTGCCTTTTCGGAAAGAGGCCCTACCGAGGACGAGAGCCATGAGATGTTCCTCCTCTGGGCAAGCCCGGGTCCCAGATCCTGTTGTGCCTGTGAATAGGCTGCAGGGGGACGGTGAAGACCAGCAACAGCTTTCAGGGCTGCCACCTTCCGTGTGGGACAAGGAGCCGGACGTGTGCCTTTTCGGAAACAGGCCCTGCCGAGGACGAGAGCCATGAGATGTTCCTCCTCTGGGCAAGCCCGGGTCCCAGATCCTGATCTGCCTGTGAATAGTCTGCAGGGGGACGGTGAAGACCAGCAACAGCTTTCAGGGCTGCCACCTTCCGTGTGGGACAAGGAGCCGGACGTGTGCCTTTTCGGAATCGGGCTCTGCCGAGGACGAGAGCCATGAGATGTTCCTCCTCTGGGCATGCCCAGGTCCTGAATCCTGTTGTGCCTGTCAATAGGCTGCAGGGGGACGGTGAAGACCAGCAACAGCTTTCAGGGCTGCCACCTTAGGTGTGGGACAAGGAGCCGGACGTGTGCATTTTCGGAAACAAGCCCTGCCAAGGATGAGAGCCATGAGATGTTCCTCCTCTGGGCAAGCCCTGGTCCCAGATCCTGTTCTGCCTGTGAATAGGCTGCAGGGGGACGGTGAAGACCAGCAACATCTTTCCGGGCTGCCACCTTCCGTGTGGGACAAGGAGCCGGACGTGTGCCTTTTCGGAATCGGGCTCTGCCGAGGACGAGAGCCATGAGATGTTCCTAATCTGGGCAAGCCCGGGTCCCAGATCCTGTTGTGCCTGTGAATAGGCTGCAGGGGGACGGTGAAGACCAGCAACAGCTTTCAGGGCTGCCACCTTCCATGTGAGACAAGAAGCCGGACGAGTGCCTTTTTGGAATCAGGCTCTGCCGAGGACGAGAGCCATGAGATGTTCCTCCTCTGGGCAAGCCCGGGTCCTGAATCCTGTTGTGCCTGTGAATAGGCTGCAGGGGGACGGTGAAGACCAGCAACAGCTTTCAGGGCTGCCACCTTCCATGTGAGACAAGAAGCCGGACGTGTGCCTTTTCGGAAACAGGCCCTGCCGAGGACGAGAGCCATGAGATGTTCCTCCTCTGGGCAAGCCCGGGTCCCAGATCCTGATCTGCCTGTGAATAGGCTGCAGGGGGACGGTGAAGACCAGCAACATCTTTCCGGCCTGCCACCTTCCGTGTGGGACAAGGAGCCGGACGTGTGCCTTTTCGGAATCGGGCTCTGCCGAGGACGAGAGCCGTGAGATGTTCCTCCTCTGGGCAAGCCCGGGTCCCAGATCCTGTTGTGCCTGTGAATAGGCTGCAGGGGTACGGTGAAGACCAGCAACAGCTTTCAGGTCTGCCACCTTCTGTGTGGGACAAGGAGCCGAACGTGTGCCTTTTTCGGAATCAGGCTCTGCCGAGTACGAGAGCCATGAGATGTTCCTCCTCTGGGCAAGCCCCGGTCCCAGATCCTGTTGTGCCTGTGAATAGGCTGCAGGGGGACGGTGAAGACCAGCAACAGCTTTCAGGGCTGCCACCTTCCATGTGAGACAAGAAGACGGACGAGTGCCTTTTTGGAATCAGGCTCTGCCGAGGACGAGAGCCATGAGATGTTCCTCCTGTGGGCAAGCCCGGGTCCTGAATCCTGTTGTGCCTGTGAATAGGCTGCAGGGGGACGGTGAAGACCAGCAACAGCTTTCAGGGCTGCCACCTTCCGTGTGGGACAAGGAGCCGGACGTGTGCATTTTCAGAAATAGGCCCTGCCGAGGACGAGAGCCATGAGATGTTCCTCCTCTGGGCAAGCCCGGGTCCCAGATCCTGTTGTGCCTGTGAATAGGCTGCAGGGGGACGGTGAAGACCAGCAACGTCTTTCCGGCCTGCCACCTTCCGTGTCGGACAAGGAGCCGGACGTGTGCCTTTTTGGAATCAGGCTCTGCCGAGGACGAGAGCCATGAGATGTTCCTCCTCTGGGCAAGCCCGGGTCCTGAATCCTGTTGTGCCTGTGAATAGGCTGCAGGGGGACGGTGAAGACCAGCAACAGCTTTCAGGGCTGCCACCTTCCATGTGAGACAAGAAGCCGGACGTGTGCCTTTTCGGAAACAGGCCCTGCCGAGGACGAGAGCCATGAGATGTTCCTCCTCTGGGCAAGCCCGGGTCCCAGATCCTGATCTGCCTGTGAATAGGCTGCAGGGGGACGGTGAAGACCAGCAACATCTTTCCGGCCTGCCACCTTCCGTGTGGGACAAGGAGCCGGACGTGTGCCTTTTCGGAATCGGGCTCTGCCGAGGACGAGAGCCGTGAGATGTTCCTCCTCTGGGCATGCCCGGGTCCTGAATCCTATTGTGCCTGTGAATAGGCTGCAGGGGTACGGTGAAGACCAGCAACAGCTTTCAGGTCTGCCACCTTCTGTGTGGGACAAGGAGCCGAACGTGTGCCTTTTTCGGAATCAGGCTCTGCCGAGTACGAGAGCCATGAGATGTTCCTCCTCTGGGCAAGCCCCGGTCCCAGATCCTGTTGTGCCTGTGAATAGGCTGCAGGGGGACGGTGAAGACCAGCAACAGCTTTCAGGGCTGCCACCTTCCATGTGAGACAAGAAGCCGGACGAGTGCCTTTTTGGAATCAGGCTCTGCCGAGGACGAGAGCCATGAGATGTTCCTCCTGTGGGCAAGCCCGGGTCCTGAATCCTGTTGTGCCTGTGAATAGGCTGCAGGGGGACGGTGAAGACCAGCAACAGCTTTCAGGGCTGCCACCTTCCGTGTGGGACAAGGAGCCGGACGTGTGCATTTTCAGAAATAGGCCCTGCCGAGGACGAGAGCCATGAGATGTTCCTCCTCTGGGCAAGCCCGGGTCCCAGATCCTGTTGTGCCTGTGAATAGGCTGCAGGGGGACGGTGAAGACCAGCAACGTCTTTCCGGCCTGCCACCTTCCGTGTGAGACAAGGAGCCGGACGTGTGCCTTTTCGGAAAGAGGCCCTACCGAGGACGAGAGCCATGAGATGTTCCTCCTCTGGGCAAGCCCGGGTCCCAGATCCTGTTGTACCTGTGAATAGGCTGCAGGGGGACGGTGAAGACCAGCAACAGCTTTCAGGGCTGCCACCTTCCGTGTGGGACAAGGAGCCGGACGTGTGCCTTTTCGGAAACAGGCCCTGCCGAGGACGAGAGCCATGAGATGTTCCTCCTCTGGGCAAGCCCGGGTCCCAGATCCTGATCTGCCTGTGAATAGTCTGCAGGGGGACGGTGAAGACCAGCAACAGCTTTCAGGGCTGCCACCTTCCGTGTGGGACAAGGAGCCGGACGTGTGCCTTTTCGGAATCGGGCTCTGCCGAGGACGAGAGCCATGAGATGTTCCTCCTCTGGGCAAGCCCCGGTCCCAGATCCTGTTGTGCCTGTGAATAGGCTGCAGGGGGACGGTGAAGACCAGCAACAGCTTTCAGGGCTGCCACCTTCCATGTGAGACAAGAAGCCGGACGAGTGCCTTTTTGGAATCAGGCTCTGCCAAGGACGAGAGCCATGAGATGTTCCTCCTCTGGGCAAGCCCGGGTCCTGAATCCTGTTGTGCCTGTCAATAGGCTGCAGGGGGACGGTGAAGACCAGCAACAGCTTTCAGGGCTGCCACCTTAGGTGTGGGACAAGGAGCCGGACGTGTGCATTTTCGGAAACAAGCCCTGCCAAGGATGAGAGCCATGAGATGTTCCTCCTCTGGGCAAGCCCGGGTCCCAGATCCTGTTCTGCCTGTGAATAGGCTGCAGGGGGACGGTGAAGACCAGCAACATCTTTCCGGGCTGCCACCTTCCGTGTGGGACAAGGAGCCGGACGTGTGCCTTTTCGGAATCGGGCTCTGCCGAGGACGAGAGCCATGAGATGTTCCTAATCTGGGCAAGCCCGGGTCCCAGATCCTGTTGTGCCTGTGAATAGGCTGCAGGGGGACGGTGAAGACCAGCAACAGCTTTCAGGGCTGCCACGTTCCATGTGAGACAAGAAGCCGGACGAGTGCCTTTTTGGAATCAGGCTCTGCCGAGGACGAGAGCCATGAGATGTTCCTCCTCTGGGCAAGCCCGGGTCCTGAATCCTGTTGTGCCTGTGAATAGGCTGCAGGGGGACGGTGAAGACCAGCAACAGCTTTCAGGGCTGCCACCTTCCATGTGAGACAAGAAGCCGGACGTGTGCCTTTTCGGAAACAGGCCCTGCCGAGGACGAGAGCCATGAGATGTTCCTCCTCTGGGCAAGCCCGGGTCCCAGATCCTGATCTGCCTGTGAATAGGCTGCAGGGGGACGGTGAAGACCAGCAACATCTTTCCGGCCTGCCACCTTCCGTGTGGGACAAGGAGCCGGACGTGTGCCTTTTCGGAATCGGGCTCTGCCGAGGACGAGAGCCGTGAGATGTTCCTCCTCTGGGCATGCCCGGGTCCTGAATCCTATTGTGCCTGTGAATAGGCTGCAGGGGGACGGTGAAGACCAGCAACAGCTTTCAGGGCTGCCACCTTCCGTGTGGGACAAGGAGCCGGACGTGTGCCTTTTCGGGAATAGGCTCTGCCGAGGACGAGAGCCATGAGATGTTCCTCCTCTGGGCAAGCCCGGGTCCCAGATCCTGTTCTGCCTGTGAATAGGCTTCAGGGGGACGGTGAAGACCAGTAACATCTTTCCGGGCTGCCACCTTCCGTGTGGGACAAGGAGCCAGACGTGTGCCTTTTCGGAATCGGGCCCTGCCGAGGACGAGAGCCATGAGATGTTCCTCCTCTGGGCAAGCCCGGGTCCCAGATCCTGATCTGCCTGTGAATAGGCTGCAGGGGGACGGTGAAGACCAGCAACATCTTTCCGGCCTGCCACCTTCCGTGTGGGACAAGGAGCCGGACGTGTGCCTTTTCGGAATCGGGCTCTGCCGAGGACGAGAGCCGTGAGATGTTCCTCCTCTGGGCATGCCCGGGTCCTGAATCCTATTGTGCCTGTGAATAGGCTGCAGGGGTACGGTGAAGACCAGCAACAGCTTTCAGGTCTGCCACCTTCTGTGTGGGACAAGGAGCCGAACGTGTGCCTTTTTCGGAATCAGGCTCTGCCGAGTACGAGAGCCATGAGATGTTCCTCCTCTGGGCAAGCCCCGGTCCCAGATCCTGTTGTGCCTGTGAATAGCCTGCAGGGGGACGGTGAAGACCAGCAACAGCTTTCAGGGCTGCCACCTTCCATGTGAGACAAGAAGCCGGACGAGTGCCTTTTTAGAATCAGGCTCTGCCGAGGACGAGAGCCA
Organism: Astur gentilis; assembly: GCF_929443795.1. NCBI lineage: Eukaryota > Metazoa > Chordata > Aves > Accipitriformes > Accipitridae > Astur > Astur gentilis. The sequence continues at coordinate 1,419,483 of NW_026060894.1, read as the reverse complement.
TGAGATGTTCCTCCTGTGGGCAAGCCCGGGTCCTGAATCCTGTTGTGCCTGTGAATAGGCTGCAGGGGGACGGTGAAGACCAGCAACAGCTTTCAGGGCTGCCACCTTCCGTGTGGGACAAGGAGCCGGACGTGTGCATTTTCAGAAATAGGCCCTGCCGAGGACGAGAGCCATGAGATGTTCCTCCTCTGGGCAAGCCCGGGTCCCAGATCCTGTTGTGCCTGTGAATAGGCTGCAGGGGGACGGTGAAGACCAGCAACGTCTTTCCGGCCTGCCACCTTCCGTGTGAGACAAGGAGCCGGACGTGTGCCTTTTCGGAAAGAGGCCCTACCGAGGACGAGAGCCATGAGATGTTCCTCCTCTGGGCAAGCCCGGGTCCCAGATCCTGTTGTGCCTGTGAATAGGCTGCAGGGGGACGGTGAAGACCAGCAACAGCTTTCAGGGCTGCCACCTTCCGTGTGGGACAAGGAGCCGGACGTGTGCCTTTTCGGAAACAGGCCCTGCCGAGGACGAGAGCCATGAGATGTTCCTCCTCTGGGCAAGCCCGGGTCCCAGATCCTGATCTGCCTGTGAATAGTCTGCAGGGGGACGGTGAAGACCAGCAACAGCTTTCAGGGCTGCCACCTTCCGTGTGGGACAAGGAGCCGGACGTGTGCCTTTTCGGAATCGGGCTCTGCCGAGGACGAGAGCCATGAGATGTTCCTCCTCTGGGCAAGCCCCGGTCCCAGATCCTGTTGTGCCTGTGAATAGGCTGCAGGGGGACGGTGAAGACCAGCAACAGCTTTCAGGGCTGCCACCTTCCATGTGAGACAAGAAGCCGGACGAGTGCCTTTTTGGAATCAGGCTCTGCCAAGGACGAGAGCCATGAGATGTTCCTCCTGTGGGCAAGCCCGGGTCCTGAATCCTGTTGTGCCTGTGAATAGGCTTCAGGGGGACGGTGAAGACCAGCAACAGCTTTCAGGGCTGCCACCTTAGGTGTGGGACAAGGAGCCGGACGTGTGCATTTTCGGAAACAAGCCCTGCCAAGGATGAGAGCCATGAGATGTTCCTCCTCTGGGCAAGCCCGGGTCCCAGATCCTGTTCTGCCTGTGAATAGGCTGCAGGGGGACGGTGAAGACCAGCAACATCTTTCCGGGCTGCCACCTTCCGTGTGGGACAAGGAGCCGGACGTGTGCCTTTTCGGAATCGGGCTCTGCCGAGGACGAGAGCCATGAGATGTTCCTAATCTGGGCAAGCCCGGGTCCCAGATCCTGTTGTGCCTGTGAATAGGCTGCAGGGGGACGGTGAAGACCAGCAACAGCTTTCAGGGCTGCCACCTTCCATGTGAGACAAGAAGCCGGACGAGTGCCTTTTTGGAATCAGGCTCTGCCGAGGACGAGAGCCATGAGATGTTCCTCCTCTGGGCAAGCCCGGGTCCTGAATCCTGTTGTGCCTGTGAATAGGCTGCAGGGGGACGGTGAAGACCAGCAACAGCTTTCAGGGCTGCCACCTTCCATGTGAGACAAGAAGCCGGACGTGTGCCTTTTCGGAAACAGGCCCTGCCGAGGACGAGAGCCATGAGATGTTCCTCCTCTGGGCAAGCCCGGGTCCCAGATCCTGATCTGCCTGTGAATAGGCTGCAGGGGGACGGTGAAGACCAGCAACATCTTTCCGGCCTGCCACCTTCCGTGTGGGACAAGGAGCCGGACGTGTGCCTTTTCGGAATCGGGCTCTGCCGAGGACGAGAGCCGTGAGATGTTCCTCCTCTGGGCATGCCCGGGTCCTGAATCCTATTGTGCCTGTGAATAGGCTGCAGGGGTACGGTGAAGACCAGCAACAGCTTTCAGGTCTGCCACCTTCTGTGTGGGACAAGGAGCCGAACGTGTGCCTTTTTCGGAATCAGGCTCTGCCGAGTACGAGAGCCATGAGATGTTCCTCCTCTGGGCAAGCCCCGGTCCCAGATCCTGTTGTGCCTGTGAATAGGCTGCAGGGGGACGGTGAAGACCAGCAACAGCTTTCAGGGCTGCCACCTTCCATGTGAGACAAGAAGCCGGACGAGTGCCTTTTTGGAATCAGGCTCTGCCGAGGACGAGAGCCATGAGATGTTCCTCCTGTGGGCAAGCCCGGGTCCTGAATCCTGTTGTGCCTGTGAATAGGCTGCAGGGGGACGGTGAAGACCAGCAACAGCTTTCAGGGCTGCCACCTTCCGTGTGGGACAAGGAGCCGGACGTGTGCATTTTCAGAAATAGGCCCTGCCGAGGACGAGAGCCATGAGATGTTCCTCCTCTGGGCAAGCCCGGGTCCCAGATCTTGTTATGCCTGTGAATAGGCTGCAGGGGGACGGTGAAGACCAGCAACAGCTTTCAGGGCTGCCACCTTCCGTGTGGGACAAGGAGCCGGACGTGTGCCTTTTCGGGAAGAGGCTCTGCCGAGGACGAGAGCCATGAGATGTTCCTCCTCTGGGCAAGCCCGGGTCCCAGATCCTGTTCTGCCTGTGAATAGGCTTCAGGGGGACGGTGAAGACCAGTAACATCTTTCCGGGCTGCCACCTTCCGTGTGGGACAAGGAGCCAGACGTGTGCCTTTTCGGAAAGAGGCTCTGCCGAGGACGAGAGCCATGAGATGTTCCTCCTCTGGGCAAGCCCGGACCCCAGATCCTGTTGTACCTGTGAATAGGCTGCAGGGGGACGGTGAAGACCAGCAACAGCTTTCAGGGCTGCCACCTTCCGTGTGGGACAAGGAGCCGGACGTGTGCCTTTTCGGAATCGGGCTCTGCCGAGGAAGAGAGCCATGAGATGTTCCTCCTCTGGGCAAGCCCGGGTCCCAGATCCTGTTGTGCCTGTGAATAGGCTGCAGGGGGACGGTGACGACCAGCAACAGCTTTCAGGGCTGCCACCTTCCGTGTGGGACAAGGAGCCGGACGTGTGGGTTTTCGGAATCAGGCTGTGCCGAGGACGAGAGCCATGAGATGTTCCACCTCTGGGCAAGCCTGGGTCCCAGATCCGGTCGTACCTGTGAATAGGCTGCAGGGGGACGGTGAAGACCAGCAACAGCTTTCAGGGCTGCCACCTTCCTTGTGGGACAAGGAGCCGGACGTGTGCCTTTTCGGAATCGGGCTCTGCCGAGGAAGAGAGCCATGAGATGTTCCTCCTCTGGGCATGCCCGGGTCCTGAATCCTATTGTGCCTGTGAATAGGCTGCAGGGGGACGGTGAAGACCAGCAACAGCTTTCAGGTCTGCCACCTTCCGTGTGGGACAAGGAGCCGAACGTGTGCCTTTCCGGAATCAGGCCCTGCCGAGGACGAGAGGCATGAGATGTTCCTCCTCTGGGCAAGCCCGAGTCCCAGATCCTGTCGTACCTGTCAATAGGCTGCAGGGGGACGGTGAAGACCAGCAACAGCTTTCAGGGCTGCCACCTTCCGTGTGGGACAAGGAGCCGGACGTGTGCCTTTTCGGGAAGAGGCCCTGCCGAGGACGAGAGCCATGAGATGTTCCTCCTCTGGGCAAGCCCGGGTCCTGAATCCTGTTGTGCCCGTGAATAGGCTGCAGGGGGACGGTGAAGACGAGCAACATCTTTCCGGGCTGCCACCTTCCGTGTGGGACAAGGAGCCGTTCGTGTGCCTTTACGGGAAGAGGCCCTGCCGAGGACGAGAGCCATGAGATGTTCCTCCTCTGGGCAAGCCCGGGTCCCAGATCTTGTTATGCCTGTGAATAGGCTGCAGGGGGACGGTGAAGACCAGCAACAGCTTTCAGGGCTGCCACCTTCCGTGTGGGACAAGGAGCCGGACGTGTGACTTTTCGGAAATAGGCTCTGCCGAGGACGAGAGCCATGAGATGTTCCTCCTCTGGGCAAGCCCGTATCCCAGATCCTGATCTGCCTGTGAATAGGCTGCAGGGGGACGGTGAAGACCAGCAACATCTTTCCGGCCTGCCACCTTCCGTGTGGGACAAGGAGCCGGACGTGTGCCTTTTCGGAATCGGGCTCTGCCGAGGACGAGAGCCATGAGATGTTCCTCCTCTGGGCATGCCCGGGTCCTGAATCCTATTGTGCCTGTGAATAGGCTGCAGGGGGACGGTGAAGACCAGCAACAGCTTTCAGGTCTGCCACCTTCTGTGTGGGACAAGGATCCGAACGTGTGCCTTTTTCGGAATCAGGCTCTGCCGAGTACGAGAGCCATGAGATGTTCCTCCTCTGGGCAAGCCCCGGTCCCAGATCCTGTTGTGCCTGTGAATAGGCTGCAGGGGGCCGGTGAAGACCAGCAACAGCTTTCAGGGCTGCCACCTTCCATGTGAGACAAGAAGCCGGACGAGTGCCTTTTTGGAATCAGGCTCTGCCGAGGACGAGAGCCATGAGACGTTCCTCCTCTGGGCAAGCCCGGGTCCTGAATGCTGTTGTGCCTGTGAATAGGCTGCAGGGGGACGGTGAAGACCAGCAACAGCTTTCAGGGCTGCCACCTTCCGTGTGGGAAAAGGAGCCGGACGTGTGCATTTTCAGAAATAGGCCCTGCCGAGGACGAGAGCCATGAGATGTTCCTCCTCTGGGCAAGCCCGGGTCCCAGATCTTGTTATGCCTGTGAATAGGCTGCAGGGGGACGGTGAAGACCAGCAACAGCTTTCAGGGCTGCCACCTTCCGTGTGGGACAAGGAGCCGGACGTGTGCCTTTACGGGAAGAGGCTCTGCCGAGGACGAGAGCCATGAGATGTTCCTCCTCTGGGCAAGCCCGGGTCCCAGATCCTGTTCTGCCTGTGAATAGGCTTCAGGGGGACGGTGAAGACCAGCAACAGCTTTCAGGGCTGCCACCTTCCGTGTGGGACAAGGAGCCAGACGTGTGCCTTTTCGGAATCGGGCTCTGCCGAGGACGAGAGCCATGAGATGTTCCTCCTCTGGGCAAGCCCGGGCCCCAGATCCTGTTGTACCTGTGAATAGGCTGCAGGGGGACGGTGAAGACCAGCAACAGCTTTCAGGGCTGCCACCTTCCGTGTGGGACAAGGAGCCGGACGTGTGCGTTTTCGGAAACAAGCCCTGCCGAGGATGAGAGCCATGAGATGTTCCTCCTCTGGGCAAGCCCGGGTCCCAGATCCTGTTCTGCCTGTGAATAGGCTGCAGGGGGACGGTGAAGACCAGCAACATCTTTCCGGGCTGCCACCTTCCGTGTGGGACAAGGAGCCGGACGTGTGCCTTTTCGGAATCGGGCTCTGCCGAGGAAGAGAGCCATGAGATGTTCCTCCTCTGGGCATGCCCGGGTCCTGAATCCTCTTGTGCCTGTGAATAGGCTGCAGGGGGACGGTGAAGACCAGCAACAGCTTTCAGGTCTGCCACCTTCTGTGTGGGACAAGGAGCCGAACGTGTGCCTTTCCGGAATCAGGCTCTGCCGAGGACGAGAGCCATGAGATGTTCCTCCTCTGGGCAAGCCCGAGTCCCAGATCCTGTCGTACCTGTCAATAGGCTGCAGGGGGACGGTGAAGACCAGCAACAGCTTTCAGGGCTGCCACCTTCCGTGTGGGACAAGGAGCCGGATGTGTGCCTTTTCGGGAAGAGGCCCTGCCGAGGACGAGAGCCATGAGATGTTCCTCCTCTGGGCAAGCCCGGGTCCTGAATCCTGTTGTGCCCGTGAATAGGCTGCAGGGGGACGGTGAAGACCAGCAACAGCTTTCAGGGCTGCCACCTTCCGTGTGGGACAAGGAGCCGGATGTGTGCATTTCCGGAATCAGGCTCTGCCGAGGACGAGAGCCATGAGATGTTCCTCCTCTGGGCAAGCCCGGGTCCCAGATCCTGTTGTGCCTGTGAATAGGCTGCAGGGGGACGGTGAAGACCAGCAACGTCTTTCCGGCCTGCCACCTTCCGTGTGGGACAAGGAGCCGGACGTGTGCCTTTTCGGAAAGAGGCCCTACCGAGGACGAGAGCCATGAGATGTTCCTCCTCTGGGCAAGCCCGGGTCCCAGATCCTGTTGTGCCTGTGAATAGGCTGCAGGGGGACGGTGAAGACCAGCAACAGCTTTCAGGGCTGCCACCTTCCGTGTGGGACAAGGAGCCGGACGTGTGCCTTTTCGGAAACAGGCCCTGCCGAGGACGAGAGCCATGAGATGTTCCTCCTCTGGGCAAGCCCGGGTCCCAGATCCTGATCTGCCTGTGAATAGTCTGCAGGGGGACGGTGAAGACCAGCAACAGCTTTCAGGGCTGCCACCTTCCGTGTGGGACAAGGAGCCGGACGTGTGCCTTTTCGGAATCGGGCTCTGCCGAGGACGAGAGCCATGAGATGTTCCTCCTCTGGGCAAGCCCCGGTCCCAGATCCTGTTGTGCCTGTGAATAGGCTGCAGGGGGACGGTGAAGACCAGCAACAGCTTTCAGGGCTGCCACATTCCATGTGAGACAAGAAGCCGGACGAGTGCCTTTTTGGAATCAGGCTCTGCCAAGGACGAGAGCCATGAGATGTTCCTCCTCTGGGCATGCCCGGGTCCTGAATCCTATTGTGCCTGTGAATAGGCTGCAGGGGGACGGTGAAGACCAGCAACAGCTTTCAGGTCTGCCACCTTCTGTGTGGGACAAGGATCCGAACGTGTGCCTTTTTCGGAATCAGGCTCTGCCGAGTACGAGAGCCATGAGATGTTCCTCCTCTGGGCAAGCCCCGGTCCCAGATCCTGTTGTGCCTGTGAATAGGCTGCAGGGGGCCGGTGAAGACCAGCAACAGCTTTCAGGGCTGCCACCTTCCATGTGAGACAAGAAGCCGGACGAGTGCCTTTTTGGAATCAGGCTCTGCCGAGGACGAGAGCCATGAGACGTTCCTCCTCTGGGCAAGCCCGGGTCCTGAATGCTGTTGTGCCTGTGAATAGGCTGCAGGGGGGACGGTGAAGACCAGCAACAGCTTTCAGGGCTGCCACCTTCCGTGTGGGAAAAGGAGCCGGACGTGTGCATTTTCAGAAATAGGCCCTGCCGAGGACGAGAGCCATGAGATGTTCCTCCTCTGGGCAAGCCCGGGTCCCAGATCTTGTTATGCCTGTGAATAGGCTGCAGGGGGACGGTGAAGACCAGCAACAGCTTTCAGGGCTGCCACCTTCCGTGTGGGACAAGGAGCCGGACGTGTGCCTTTACGGGAAGAGGCTCTGCCGAGGACGAGAGCCATGAGATGTTCCTCCTCTGGGCAAGCCCGGGTCCCAGATCCTGTTCTGCCTGTGAATAGGCTTCAGGGGGACGGTGAAGACCAGCAACAGCTTTCAGGGCTGCCACCTTCCGTGTGGGACAAGGAGCCAGACGTGTGCCTTTTCGGAATCGGGCTCTGCCGAGGACGAGAGCCATGAGATGTTCCTCCTCTGGGCAAGCCCGGGCCCCAGATCCTGTTGTACCTGTGAATAGGCTGCAGGGGGACGGTGAAGACCAGCAACAGCTTTCAGGGCTGCCACCTTCCGTGTGGGACAAGGAGCCGGACGTGTGCGTTTTCGGAAACAAGCCCTGCCGAGGATGAGAGCCATGAGATGTTCCTCCTCTGGGCAAGCCCGGGTCCCAGATCCTGTTCTGCCTGTGAATAGGCTGCAGGGGGACGGTGAAGACCAGCAACATCTTTCCGGGCTGCCACCTTCCGTGTGGGACAAGGAGCCGGACGTGTGCCTTTTCGGAATCGGGCTCTGCCGAGGAAGAGAGCCATGAGATGTTCCTCCTCTGGGCATGCCCGGGTCCTGAATCCTCTTGTGCCTGTGAATAGGCTGCAGGGGGACGGTGAAGACCAGCAACAGCTTTCAGGTCTGCCACCTTCTGTGTGGGACAAGGAGCCGAACGTGTGCCTTTCCGGAATCAGGCTCTGCCGAGGACGAGAGCCATGAGATGTTCCTCCTCTGGGCAAGCCCGAGTCCCAGATCCTGTCGTACCTGTCAATAGGCTGCAGGGGGACGGTGAAGACCAGCAACAGCTTTCAGGGCTGCCACCTTCCGTGTGGGACAAGGAGCCGGATGTGTGCCTTTTCGGGAAGAGGCCCTGCCGAGGACGAGAGCCATGAGATGTTCCTCCTCTGGGCAAGCCCGGGTCCTGAATCCTGTTGTGCCCGTGAATAGGCTGCAGGGGGACGGTGAAGACCAGCAACAGCTTTCAGGGCTGCCACCTTCCGTGTGGGACAAGGAGCCGGATGTGTGCATTTCCGGAATCAGGCTCTGCCGAGGACGAGAGCCATGAGATGTTCCTCCTCTGGGCAAGCCCGGGTCCCAGATCCTGTTGTGCCTGTGAATAGGCTGCAGGGGGACGGTGAAGACCAGCAACGTCTTTCCGGCCTGCCACCTTCCGTGTGGGACAAGGAGCCGGACGTGTGCCTTTTCGGAAAGAGGCCCTACCGAGGACGAGAGCCATGAGATGTTCCTCCTCTGGGCAAGCCCGGGTCCCAGATCCTGTTGTGCCTGTGAATAGGCTGCAGGGGGACGGTGAAGACCAGCAACAGCTTTCAGGGCTGCCACCTTCCGTGTGGGACAAGGAGCCGGACGTGTGCCTTTTCGGAAACAGGCCCTGCCGAGGACGAGAGCCATGAGATGTTCCTCCTCTGGGCAAGCCCGGGTCCCAGATCCTGATCTGCCTGTGAATAGTCTGCAGGGGGACGGTGAAGACCAGCAACAGCTTTCAGGGCTGCCACCTTCCGTGTGGGACAAGGAGCCGGACGTGTGCCTTTTCGGAATCGGGCTCTGCCGAGGACGAGAGCCATGAGATGTTCCTCCTCTGGGCAAGCCCCGGTCCCAGATCCTGTTGTGCCTGTGAATAGGCTGCAGGGGGACGGTGAAGACCAGCAACAGCTTTCAGGGCTGCCACATTCCATGTGAGACAAGAAGCCGGACGAGTGCCTTTTTGGAATCAGGCTCTGCCAAGGACGAGAGCCATGAGATGTTCCTCCTCTGGGCAAGCCCGGGTCCTGAATCCTGTTGTGCCTGTCAATAGGCTGCAGGGGGACGGTGAAGACCAGCAACAGCTTTCAGGGCTGCCACCTTAGGTGTGGGACAAGGAGCCGGACGTGTGCATTTTCGGAAACAAGCCCTGCCAAGGATGAGAGCCATGAGATGTTCCTCCTCTGGGCAAGCCCGGGTCCCAGATCCTGTTCTGCCTGTGAATAGGCTGCAGGGGGACGGTGAAGACCAGCAACATCTTTCCGGGCTGCCACCTTCCGTGTGGGACAAGGAGCCGGACGTGTGCCTTTTCGGAATCGGGCTCTGCCGAGGACGAGAGCCATGAGATGTTCCTAATCTGGGCAAGCCCGGGTCCCAGATCCTGTTGTGCCTGTGAATAGGCTGCAGGGGGACGGTGAAGACCAGCAACAGCTTTCAGGGCTGCCACCTTCCATGTGAGACAAGAAGCCGGACGAGTGCCTTTTTGGTATCAGGCTCTGCCGAGGACGAGAGCCATGAGATGTTCCTCCTCTGGGCAAGCCCGGGTCCTGAATCCTGTTGTGCCTGTGAATAGGCTGCAGGGGGACGGTGAAGACCAGCAACAGCTTTCAGGGCTGCCACCTTCCATGTGAGACAAGAAGCCGGACGTGTGCCTTTTCGGAAACAGGCCCTGCCGAGGACGAGAGCCATGAGATGTTCCTCCTCTGGGCAAGCCCGGGTCCCAGATCCTGATCTGCCTGTGAATAGGCTGCAGGGGGACGGTGAAGACCAGCAACATCTTTCCGGCCTGCCACCTTCCGTGTGGGACAAGGAGCCGGACGTGTGCCTTTTCGGAATCGGGCTCTGCCGAGGACGAGAGCCGTGAGATGTTCCTCCTCTGGGCATGCCCGGGTCCTGAATCCTATTGTGCCTGTGAATAGGCTGCAGGGGGACGGTGAAGACCAGCAACAGCTTTCAGGTCTGCCACCTTCTGTGTGGGACAAGGAGCCGAACGTGTGCCTTTTTCGGAATCAGGCTCTGCCGAGTACGAGAGCCATGAGATGTTCCTCCTCTGGGCAAGCCCCGGTCCCAGATCCTGTTGTGCCTGTGAATAGGCTGCAGGGGGACGGTGAAGACCAGCAACAGCTTTCAGGGCTGCCACCTTCCATGTGAGACAAGAAGCCGGACGAGTGCCTTTTTGGAATCAGGCTCTGCCGAGGACGAGAGCCATGAGATGTTCCTCCTGTGGGCAAGCCCGGGTCCTGAATCCTGTTGTGCCTGTGAATAGGCTGCAGGGGGACGGTGAAGACCAGCAACAGCTTTCAGGGCTGCCACCTTCCGTGTGGGACAAGGAGCCGGACGTGTGCATTTTCAGAAATAGGCCCTGCCGAGGACGAGAGCCATGAGATGTTCCTCCTCTGGGCAAGCCCGGGTCCCAGATCTTGTTATGCCTGTGAATAGGCTGCAGGGGGACGGTGAAGACCAGCAACAGCTTTCAGGGCTGCCACCTTCCGTGTGGGACAAGGAGCCGGACGTGTGCCTTTTCGGGAAGAGGCTCTGCCGAGGACGAGAGCCATGAGATGTTCCTCCTCTGGGCAAGCCCGGGTCCCAGATCCTGTTCTGCCTGTGAATAGGCTTCAGGGGGACGGTGAAGACCAGTAACATCTTTCCGGGCTGCCACCTTCCGTGTGGGACAAGGAGCCAGACGTGTGCCTTTTCGGAATCGGGCTCTGCCGAGGACGAGAGCCATGAGATGTTCCTCCTCTGGGCAAGCCCGGACCCCAGATCCTGTTGTACCTGTGAATAGGCTGCAGGGGGACGGTGAAGACCAGCAACAGCTTTCAGGGCTGCCACCTTCCATGTGGGACAAGGAGCCGGACGTGTGCCTTTTCGGAATCGGGCTCTGCCGAGGAAGAGAGCCATGAGATGTTCCTCCTCTGGGCAAGCCCGGGTCCCAGATCCTGTTGTGCCTGTGAATAGGCTGCAGGGGGACGGTGAAGACCAGCAACAGCTTTCAGGGCTGCCACCTTCCGTGTGGGACAAGGAGCCGGACGTGTGGGTTTTCGGAATCAGGCTGTGCCGAGGACGAGAGCCATGAGATGTTCCACCTCTGGGCAAGCCTGGGTCCCAGATCCGGTCGTACCTGTGAATAGGCTGCAGGGGGACGGTGAAGACCAGCAACAGCTTTCAGGGCTGCCACCTTCCGTGTGGGACAAGGAGCCGGACGTGTGCCTTTTCGGAATCGGGCTCTGCCGAGGACGAGAGCCATGAGATGTTCCTCCTCTGGGCAAGCCCCGGTCCCAGATCCTGTTGTGCCTGTGAATAGGCTGCAGGGGGACGGTGAAGACCAGCAACAGCTTTCAGGGCTGCCACCTTCCGTGTGGGACAAGGAGCCGGACGTGTGCCTTTTCGGGAAGAGGCCCTGCCGAGGACGAGAGCCATGAGATGTTCCTCCTCTGGGCAAGCCCGGGTCCTGAATCCTGTTGTGCCCGTGAATAGGCTGCAGGGGGACGGTGAAGACCAGCAACATCTTTCCGGGCTGCCACCTTCCGTGTGGGACAAGGAGCCGTTCGTGTGCCTTTACGGGAAGAGGCTCTGCCGAGGACGAGAGCCATGAGATGTTCCTCCTCTGGGCAAGCCCGGGTCCCAGATCCTGATCTGCCTGTGAATAGTGTGCAGGGGGACGGTGAAGACCAGCAACAGCTTTCAGGGCTGCCACCTTCCGTGTGGGACAAGGAGCCGGACGTGTGCCTTTTCGGAATCGGGCTCTGCCGAGGACGAGAGCCATGAGATGTTCCTCCTCTGGGCAAGCCCCGGTCCCAGATCCTGTTGTGCCTGTGAATAGGCTGCAGGGGGACGGTGAAGACCAGCAACAGCTTTCAGGGCTGCCACCTTCCATGTGAGACAAGAAGCCGGACGAGTGCCTTTTTGGAATCAGGCTCTGCCGAGGACGAGAGCCATGAGATGTTCCTCCTCTGGGCAAGCCCGGGTCCCAGATCCTGTTGTGCCTGTGAATAGGCTGCAGGGGGACGGTGAAGACCAGCAACAGCTTTCAGGGCTGCCACCTTAGGTGTGGGACAAGGAGCCGGACGTGTGCATTTTCGGAAACAAGCCCTGCCAAGGATGAGAGCCATGAGATGTTCCTCCTCTGGGCAAGCCCGGGTCCCAGATCCTGTTCTGCCTGTGAATAGGCTGCAGGGGGACGGTGAAGACCAGCAACAGCTTTCAGGGCTGCCACCTTCCGTGTGGGACAAGGAGCCGGACGTGTGCCTTTTCGGAATCTGGCTCTGCCGAGGACGAGAGCCATGAGATGTTCCTAATCTGGGCAAGCCCGGGTCCCAGATCCTGTTGTGCCTGTGAATAGGCTGCAGGGGGACGGTGAAGACCAGCAACAGCTTTCAGGGCTGCCACCTTCCATGTGAGACAAGAAGCCGGACGAGTGCCTTTTTGGAATCAGGCTCTGCCGAGGACGAGAGCCATGAGATGTTCCTCCTCTGGGCAAGCCCGGGTCCTGAATCCTGTTGTGCCTGTGAATAGGCTGCAGGGGGACGGTGAAGACCAGCAACAGCTTTCAGGGCTGCCACCTTCCGTGTGGGACAAGGAGCCGGACGTGTGCCTTTTCGGAAACAGGCCCTGCCGAGGACGAGAGCCATGAGATGTTCCTCCTCTGGGCAAGCCCGGGTCCCAGATCCTGATCTGCCTGTGAATAGGCTGCAGGGGGACGGTGAAGACCAGCAACATCTTTCCGGGCTGCCACCTTCCGTGTGGGACAAGGAGCCGGACGTGTGCCTTTTCGGAATCGGGCTCTGCCGAGGACGAGAGCCGTGAGATGTTCCTCCTCTGGGCATGCCCGGGTCCTGAATCCTATTGTGCCTGTGAATAGGCTGCAGGGGGACGGTGAAGACCAGCAACAGCTTTCAGGGCTGCCACCTTCTGTGTGGGACAAGGAGCCGAACGTGTGCCTTTTTCGGAATCAGGCTCTGCCGAGTACGAGAGCCATGAGATGTTCCTCCTCTGGGCAAGCCCCGGTCCTAGATCCTGTTGTGCCTGTGAATAGGCTGCAGGGGGACGGTGAAGACCAGCAACAGCTTTCAGGGCTGCCACCTTCCATGTGAGACAAGAAGCCGGACGAGTGCCTTTTTGGAATCAGGCTCTGCCGAGGACGAGAGCCATGAGATGTTCCTCCTCTGGGCAAGCCCGGGTCCTGAATCCTGTTGTGCCTGTGAATAGGCTGCAGGGGGACGGTGAAGACCAGCAACAGCTTTCCGGGCTGCCACCTTCCGTGTGGGACAAGGAGCCGGACGTGTGCATTTTCAGAAATAGGCCCTGCCGAGGACGAGAGCCATGAGATGTTCCTCCTCTGGGCAAGCCCGGGTCCCAGATCTTGTTATGCCTGTGAATAGGCTGCAGGGGGACGGTGAAGACCAGCAACAGCTTTCAGGGCTGCCACCTTCCGTGTGGGACAAGGAGCCGGACGTGTGCCTTTACGGGAAGAGGCTCTGCCGAGGACGAGAGCCATGAGATGTTCCTCCTCTGGGCAAGCCCGGGTCCCAAATCCTGTTCTGCCTGTGAATAGGCTTCAGGGGGACGGTGAAGACCAGTAACATCTTTCCGGGCTGCCACCTTCCGTGTGGGACAAGGAGCCAGACGTGTGCCTTTTCGGAATCGGGCTCTGCCGAGGACGAGAGCCATGAGATGTTCCTCCTCTGGGCAAGCCCGGACCCCAGATCCTGTTGTACCTGTGAATAGGCTGCAGGGGGACGGTGAAGACCAGCAACAGCTTTCAGGGCTGCCACCTTCCATGTGGGACAAGGAGCCGGACGTGTGCCTTTTCGGAATCGGGCTCTGCTGAGCAAGAGAGCCATGAGATGTTCCTCCTCTGGGCAAGCCCGGGTCCCAGATCCTGTTGTGCCTGTGAATAGGCTGCAGGGGGACGGTGAAGACCAGCAACAGCTTTCAGGGCTGCCACCTTCCGTGTGGGACAAGGAGCCGGACGTGTGGGTTTTCGGAATCAGGCTGTGCCGAGGACGAGAGCCATGAGATGTTCCACCTCTGGGCAAGCCCGTGTCCCAGATCCGGTCGTACCTGTGAATAGGCTGCAGGGGGACGGTGAAGACCAGCAACAGCTTTCAGGGCTGCCACCTTCCGTGTGGGACAAGGAGCCGGACGTGTGCCTTTTCGGAATCGGGCTCTCCCGAGGAAGAGAGCCATGAGATGTTCCTCCTCTGGGCATGCCCGGGTCCTGAATCCTATTGTGCCTGTGAATAGGCTGCAGGGGGACGGTGAAGACCAGCAACATCTTTCCGGGCTGCCACCTTCCGTGTGGGACAAGGAGCCGAACGTGTGCCTTTCCGGAATCAGGCCCTGCCGAGGACGAGAGGCATGAGATGTTCCTCCTCTGGGCAAGCCCGGGTCCCAGATCCTGTCGTACCTGTCAATAGGCTGCAGGGGGACGGTGAAGACCAGCAACAGCTTTCAGGGCTGCCACCTTCCGTGTGGGACAAGGAGCCGGACGTGTGCATTTTCAGAAATAGGACCTGCCGAGGACGAGAGCCATGAGATGTTCCTCCTCTGGGCAAGCCCGGGTCCCAGATCTTGTTATGCCTGTGAATAGGCTGCAGGGGGACGGTGAAGACCAGCAACAGCTTTCAGGGCTGCCACCTTCCGTGTGGGACAAGGAGCCGGACGTGTGCCTTTACGGGAAGAGGCTCTGCCGAGGACGAGAGCCATGAGATGTTCCTCCTCTGGGCAAGCCTGGGTCCCAAATCCTGTTCTGCCTGTGAATAGGCTTCAGGGGGACGGTGAAGACTAGTAACATCTTTCCGGGCTGCCACCTTCCGTGTGGGACAAGGAGCCAGACGTGTGCCTTTTCGGAATCGGGCTCTGCCGAGGACGAGAGCCATGAGATGTTCCTCCTCTGGGCAAGCCCGGACCCCAGATCCTGTTGTACCTGTGAATAGGCTGCAGGGGGACGGTGAAGACCAGCAACAGCTTTCAGGGCTGCCACCTTCCATGTGGGACAAGGAGCCGGACGTGTGCCTTTTCGGAATCGGGCTCTGCCGAGGAAGAGAGCCATGAGATGTTCCTCCTCTGGGCAAGCCCGGGTCCCAGATCCTGTTGTGCCTATGAATAGGCTGCAGGGGGACGGTGAAGACCAGCAACAGCTTTCAGGGCTGCCACCTTCCGTGTGGGACAAGGAGCCGGACGTGTGGGTTTTCGGAATCAGGCTGTGCCGAGGACGAGAGCCAAGAGATGTTCCACCTCTGGGCAAGCCCGGGTCCCAGATCCGGTCGTACCTGTGAATAGGCTGCAGGGGGACGGTGAAGACCAGCAACAGCTTTCAGGGCTGCCACCTTCCGTGTGGGACAAGGAGCCGGACGTGTGCCTTTTCGGAATCGGGCTCTGCCGAGGAAGAGAGCCATGAGATGTTCCTCCTCTGGGCATGCCCGGGTCCTGAATCCTATTGTGCCTGTGAATAGGCTGCAGGGGGACGGTGAAGACCAGCAACATCTTTCCGGGCTGCCACCTTCCGTGTGGGACAAGGAGCCGAACGTGTGCCTTTCCGGAATCAGGCCCTGCCGAGGACGAGAGGCATGAGATGTTCCTCCTCTGGGCAAGCCCGAGTCCCAGATCCTGTCGTACCTGTCAATAGGCTGCAGGGGGACGGTGAAGACCAGCAACAGCTTTCAGGGCTGCCACCTTCCGTGTGGGACAAGGAGCCGGACGTGTGCCTTTTCGGGAAGAGGCCCTGCCGAGGACGAGAGCCATGAGATGTTCCTCCTCTGGGCAAGCCCGGGTCCTGAATCCTGTTGTGCCCGTGAATAGGCTGCAGGGGGACGGTGAAGACCAGCAACATCTTTCCGGGCTGCCACCTTCCGTGTGGGACAAGGAGCCGTTCGTGTGCCTTTACGGGAAGAGGCTCTGCCGAGGACGAGAGCCATGAGATGTTCCTCCTCGGGGCAAGCCCGGGTCCCAGATCCTGTTGTGCCTGTGAATAGGCTGCAGGGGGACGGTGAAGACCAGCAACAGCTTTCAGGGCTGCCACCTTCCGTGTGGGACAAGGAACCGGACGTGTGCCTTTTCGGGAAGAGGCTCTGCCGAGGACAAGAGACATGATATGTTCCTCCTCTGGGCGTGCCCGGGTCCTGAATACTGTTGTGCCTTTGAATAGGCTGCAGGGGGACGGTGAAGACCAGCAACAGCTTTCAGGGCTGCCACCTTCCGTGTGGGACAAGGAGCCGGACGTGTGACTTTTCGGAAATAGGCTCTGCCGAGGACGAGAGCCATGAGATGTTCCTCCTCTGGGCAAGCCCGGGTCCCAGATCCTGTCGTACCTGTGAATAGGCTGCAGTGGGACGGTGAAGACCAGCAACAGCTTTCAGGGCTGCCACCTTCCTTGTGGGACAAGGAGCCGGACGTGTGCCTTTTCGGAATCGGGCTCTGCCGAGGAAGAGAGCCATGAGATGTTCCTCCTCTGGGCATGCCCGGATCCTGAATCCTGTTGTGCCTGTGAATAGGCTGCAGGGGGATGGTGAAGACCAGCAACAGCTTTCCGGGCTGCCACCTTCCGTGTGGGACAAGGAGCCGGACGTGTGCGTTTTCGGAATCGGGCTCTGCCGAGGACGAGAGCCATGAGATGTTCCTCCTCTGGGCAAGCCCGGGTCCTGAATCCTGTTGTGCCTGTGAATAGGCTGCAGGGGGACGGTGAAGACTAGCAACAGCTTTCAGGGCTGCCACCTTCCGTGTGGGACAAGGAGCCGGACGTGTGCCTTTTCGGAAAGAGGCCCTACCGAGGACGAGAGCCATGAGATGTTCCTCCTCTGGGCAAGCCCGGGTCCCAGATCCTGTTGTGCCTGTGAATAGGCTGCAGGGGGACGGTGAAGACCAGCAACAGCTTTCAGGGCTGCCACCTTCCGTGTGGGACAAGGAGCCGGACGTGTGCCTTTTCGGAAACAGGCCCTGCCGAGGACGAGAGCCATGAGATGTTCCTCCTCTGGGCAAGCCCGGGTCCCAGATCCTGATGTGCCTGTGAATAGTGTGCAGGGGGACGGTGAAGACCAGCAACAGCTTTCAGGGCTGCCACCTTCCGTGTGGGACAAGGAGCCGGACGTGTGCCTTTTCGGAATCGGGCTCTGCCGAGGACGAGAGCCATGAGATGTTCCTCCTCTGGGCAAGCCCCGGTCCCAGATCCTGTTGTGCCTGTGAATAGGCTGCAGGGGGACGGTGAAGACCAGCAACAGCTTTCAGGGCTGCCACCTTCCATGTGAGACAAGAAGCCGGACGAGTGCCTTTTTGGAATCAGGCTCTGCCAAGGACGAGAGCCATGAGATGTTCCTCCTCTGGGCAAGCCCGGGTCCTGAATCCTGTTGTGCCTGTGAATAGGCTGCAGGGGGACGGTGAAGACCAGCAACAGCTTTCAGGGCTGCCACCTTAGGTGTGGGACAAGGAGCCGGACGTGTGCATTTTCGGAAACAAGCCCTGCCAAGGATGAGAGCCATGAGATGTTCCTCCTCTGGGCAAGCCCGGGTCCCAGATCCTGTTCTGCCTGTGAATAGGCTGCAGGGGGACGGTGAAGACCAGCAACATCTTTCCGGGCTGCCACCTTCCGTGTGGGACAAGGAGCCGGACGTGTGCCTTTTCGGAATCGGGCTCTGCCGAGGACGAGAGCCATGAGATGTTGCTAATCTGGGCAAGCCCGGGTCCCAGATCCTGTTGTGCCTGTGAATAGGCTGCAGGGGGACGGTGAAGACCAGCAACAGCTTTCAGGGCTGCCACCTTCCATGTGAGACAAGAAGCCGGACGAGTGCCTTTTTGGAATCAGGCTCTGCCGAGGACGAGAGCCATGAGATGTTCCTCCTCGGGGCAAGCCCGGGTCCTGAATCCTGTTGTGCCTGTGAATAGGCTGCAGGGGGACGGTGAAGACCAGCAACAGCTTTCAGGGCTGCCACCTTCCGTGTGGGACAAGGAGCCGGACGTGTGCCTTTTCGGAAACAGGCCCTGCCGAGGACGAGAGCCATGAGATGTTCCTCCTCTGGGCAAGCCCGGGTCCCAGATCCTGATCTGCCTGTGAATAGGCTGCAGGGGGACGGTGAAGACCAGCAACATCTTTCCGGCCTGCCACCTTCCGTGTGGGACAAGGAGCCGGACGTGTGCCTTTTCGGAATCGGGCTCTGCCGAGGACGACAGCCGTGAGATGTTCCTCCTCTGGGCATGCCCGGGTCCTGAATCCTATTGTGCCTGTGAATAGGCTGCAGGGGGACGGTGAAGACCAGCAACAGCTTTCAGGTCTGCCACCTTCTGTGTGGGACAAGGAGCCGAACGTGTGCCTTTCTCGGAATCAGGCTCTGCCGAGTACGAGAGCCATGAGATGTTCCTCCTCTGGGCAAGCCCCGGTCCCAGATCCTGTTGTGCCTGTGAATAGGCTGCAGGGGGACGGTGAAGACCAGCAACAGCTTTCAGGGCTGCCACCTTCCATGTGAGACAAGAAGCCGGACGAGTGCCTTTTTGGAATCAGGCTCTGCCGAGGACGAGAGCCATGAGATGTTCCTCCTCTGGGCAAGCCCGGGTCCTGAATCCTGTTGTGCCTGTGAATAGGCTGCAGGGGGACGGTGAAGACCAGCAACAGCTTTCAGGGCTGCCACCTTCCGTGTGGGACAAGGAGCCGGACGTGTGCATTTTCAGAAATAGGCCCTGCCAAGGACGAGAGCCATGAGATGTTCCTCCTCTGGGCAAGCCCGGGTCCCAGATCTTGTTATGCCTGTGAATAGGCTGCAGGGGGACGGTGAAGACCAGCAACAGCTTTCAGGGCTGCCACCTTCCGTGTGGGACAAGGAGCCGGACGTGTGCCTTTACGGGAAGAGGCTCTGCCGAGGACGAGAGCCATGAGATGTTCCTCCTCTGGGCAAGCCCGGGTCCCAGATCCTGTTCTGCCTGTGAATAGGCTTCAGGGGGACGGTGAAGACCAGTAACATCTTTCCGGGCTGCCACCTTCCGTGTGGGACAAGGAGCCAGACGTGTGCCTTTTCAGAATCGGGCTCTGCCGAGGACGAGAGCCATGAGATGTTCCTCCTCTGGGCAAGCCCGGACCCCAGATCCTGTTGTACCTGTGAATAGGCTGCAGGGGGATGGTGAAGACCAGCAACAGCTTTCAGGGCTGCCACCTTCCATGTGGGACAAGGAGCCGGACGTGTGCCTTTTCGGAATCGGGCTCTGCCGAGGAAGAGAGCCATGAGATGTTCCTCCTCTGGGCAAGCCCGGGTCCCAGATCCTGTTGTGCCTGTGAATAGGCTGCAGGGGGACGGTGAAGACCAGCAACAGCTTTCAGGGCTGCCACCTTCCGTGTGGGACAAGGAGCCGGACGTGTGGGTTTTCGGAATCAGGCTGTGCCGAGGACGAGAGCCATGAGATGTTCCACCTCTGGGCAAGCCCGGGTCCCAGATCCGGTCGTACCTGTGAATAGGCTGCAGGGGGACGGTGAAGACCAGCAACAGCTTTCAGGGCTGCCACCTTCCGTGTGGGACAAGGAGCCGGACGTGTGCCTTTTCGGAATCGGGCTCTGCCGAGGAAGAGAGCCATGAGATGTTCCTCCTCTGGGCATGCCCGGGTCCCAGATCTTGTTATGCCTGTGAATAGGCTGCAGGGGGACGGTGAAGACCAGCAACAGCTTTCAGGTCTGCCACCTTCCGTGTGGGACAAGGAGCCGAACGTGTGCCTTTCCGGAATCAGGCCCTGCCGAGGACGAGAGCCATGAGATGTTCCTCCTCTGGGCAAGCCCGGGTCCTGAATCCTGTTGTGCCCGTGAATAGGCTGCAGGGGGACGGTGAAGACCAGCAACATCTTTCCGGGCTGCCACCTTCCGTGTGGGACAAGGAGCCGTTCGTGTGCCTTTACGGGAAGAGGCTCTGCCGAGGACGAGAGCCATGAGATGTTCCTCCTCTGGGCAAGCCCGGGTCCCAGATCCTGTTGTGCCTGTGAATAGGCTGCAGGGGGACGGTGAAGACCAGCAACGTCTTTCCGGCCTGCCACCTTCCGTGTGGGACAAGGAGCCGGACGTGTGCCTTTTCGGAATCAGGCTCTGCCGAGGACGAGAGCCATGAGATGTTCCTCCTCGGGGCAAGCCCGGGTCCCAGATCCTGTTGTGCCTGTGAATAGGCTGCAGGGGGACGGTGAAGACCAGCAACAGCTTTCAGGGCTGCCACCTTCCGTGTGGGACAAGGAACCGGACGTGTGCCTTTTCGGGAAGAGGCTCTGCCGAGGACAAGAGACATGATATGTTCCTCCTCTGGGCGTGCCCGGGTCCTGAATACTGTTGTGCCTTTGAATAGGCTGCAGGGGGACGGTGAAGACCAGCAACAGCTTTCAGGGCTGCCACCTTCCGTGTGGGACAAGGAGCCGGACGTGTGCGTTTTCGGAATCGGGCTCTGCCGAGGACGAGAGCCATGAGATGTTCCTCCTCTGGGCAAGCCCGGGTCCTGAATCCTGTTGTGCCTGTGAATAGGCTGCAGGGGGACGGTGAAGACTAGCAACAGCTTTCAGGGCTGCCACCTTCCGTGTGGGACAAGGAGCCGGACGTGTGCCTTTTCGGAAAGAGGCCCTACCGAGGACGAGAGCCATGAGATGTTCCTCCTCTGGGCAAGCCCGGGTCCCAGATCCTGTTGTGCCTGTGAATAGGCTGCAGGGGGACGGTGAAGACCAGCAACAGCTTTCAGGGCTGCCACCTTCCGTGTGGGACAAGGAGCCGGACGTGTGCCTTTTCGGAAACAGGCCCTGCCGAGGACGAGAGCCATGAGATGTTCCTCCTCTGGGCAAGCCCGGGTCCCAGATCCTGATCTGCCTGTGAATAGTCTGCAGGGGGACGGTGAAGACCAGCAACAGCTTTCAGGGCTGCCACCTTCCGTGTGGGACAAGGAGCCGGACGTGTGCCTTTTTGGAATCGGGCTCTGCCGAGGACGAGAGCCATGAGATGTTCCTCCTCTGGGCAAGCCCCGGTCCCAGATCCTGTTGTGCCTGTGAATAGGCTGCAGGGGGACGGTGAAGACCAGCAACAGCTTTCAGGGCTGCCACCTTCCATGTGAGACAAGAAGCCGGACGAGTGCCTTTTTGGAATCAGGCTCTGCCAAGGACGAGAGCCATGAGATGTTCCTCCTCTGGGCAAGCCCGGGTCCTGAATCCTGTTGTGCCTGTGAATAGGCTGCAGGGGGACGGTGAAGACCAGCAACAGCTTTCAGGGCTGCCACCTTCCGTGTGGGACAAGGAGCCGGACGTGTGCATTTTCGCAAACAAGCCCTGCCAAGGATGAGAGCCATGAGATGTTCCTCCTCTGGGCAAGCCCGGGTCCCAGATCCTGTTCTGCCTGTGAATAGGCTGCAGGGGGACGGTGAAGACCAGCAACATCTTTCCGGGCTGCCACCTTCCGTGTGGGACAAGGAGCCGGACGTGTGCCTTTTCGGAATCGGGCTCTGCCGAGGACGAGAGCCATGAGATGTTCCTAATCTGGGCAAGCCCGTGTCCCAGATCCTGTTGTGCCTGTGAATAGGCTGCAGGGGGACGGTGAAGACCAGCAACAGCTTTCAGGGCTGCCACCTTCCATGTGAGACAAGAAGCCGGACGAGTGCCTTTTTGGAATCAGGCTCTGCCGAGGAAGAGAGCCATGAGATGTTCCTCCTCTGGGCAAGCCCGGGTCCTGAATCCTGTTGTGCCTGTGAATAGGCTGCAGGGGGACGGTGAAGACCAGCAACAGCTTTCAGGGCTGCCACCTTCCGTGTGGGACAAGGAGCCGGACGTGTGCCTTTTCGGAAACGGGCCCTGCCGAGGACGAGAGCCATGAGATGTTCCTCCTCTGGGCAAGCCCGGGTCCCAGATCCTGATCTGCCTGTGAATAGGCTGCAGGGGGACGGTGAAGACCAGCAACATCTTTCCGGCCTGCCACCTTCCGTGTGGGACAAGGAGCCGGACGTGTGCCTTTTCGGAATCGGGCTCTGCCGAGGACGAGAGCCATGAGATGTTCCTCCTCTGGGCATGCCAGGGTCCTGAATCCTGTTGTGCCTGTGAATAGGCTGCAGGGGGACGGTGAAGACCAGCAACAGCTTTCAGGTCTGCCACCTTCCGTGTGGGACAAGGAGCCGAACGTGTGCCTTTTTCGGAATCAGGCTCTGCCGAGTACGAGAGCCATGAGATGTTCCTCCTCTGGGCAAGCCCCGGTCCCAGATCCTGTTGTGCCTGTGAATAGGCTGCAGGGGGACGGTGAAGACCAGCAACAGCTTTCAGGGCTGCCACCTTACATGTGAGACAAGAAGCCGGACGAGTGCCTTTTTGGAATCAGGCTCTGCCGAGGACGAGAGCCATGAGATGTTCCTCCTCTGGGCAAGCCCGGGTCCTGAATCCTGTTGTGCCTGTGAATAGGCTGCAGGGGGACGGTGAAGACCAGCAACAGCTTTCAGGGCTGCAATCTTCCGTGTGGGAAAAGGAGCCGGACGTGTGCCTTTTCGGGAAGAGGCCCTGCCGAGGACGAGAGCCATGAGATGTTCCTCCTCTGGGCAAGCCCGGGTCCCAGATCTTGTTATGCCTGTGAATAGGCTGCAGGGGGACGGTGAAGACCAGCAACAGCTTTCAGGGCTGCCACCTTCCGTGTGGGACAAGGAGCCGGACGTGTGCCTTTACGGGAAGAGGCTCTGCCGAGGACGAGAGCCATGAGATGTTCCTCCTCTGGGCAAGCCCGGGTCCCAGATCCTGTTCTGCCTGTGAATAGGCTGCAGGGGGACGGTGAAGACCAGCAACAGCTTTCAGGGCTGCCACCTTCCGTGTGGGACAAGCAGCCGGACGTGTGCCTTTTCGGAATCAGGCTGTGCCGAGGACGAGAGCCATGAGATGTTCCACCTCTGGGCAAGCCCGGGTCCCAGATCCTGTTGTACCTGTGAATAGGCTGCAGGGGGACGGTGAAGACCAGCAACAGCTTTCAGGGCTGCCACCTTCCGTGTGGGACAAGGAGCCGGACTTGTGCATTTTCGGAAACAAGCCCTGCCGAGGACGAGAGCCATGAGATGTTCCTCCTCTGGGCAAGCCCGGACCCCAGATCCTGTTGTACCTGTGAATAGGCTGCAGGGGGACGGTGAAGACCAGCAACATCTTTCCGGGCTGCCACCTTCCGTGTGGGACAAGGAGCCGGACGTGTGCCTTTTCGGAATCGGGCTCTGCCGAGGAAGAGAGCCATGAGATGTTCCTCCTCTGGGCATGCCCGGGTCCTGAATCCTATTGTGCCTGTGAATAGGCTGCAGGGGGACGGTGAAGACCAGCAACAGCTTTCAGGTCTGCCACCTTCTGTGTGGGACAAGGAGCCGAACGTGTGCCTTTCCGGAATCAGGCTCTGCCGAGGACGAGAGGCATGAGATGTTCCTCCTCTGGGCAAGCCCGAGTCCCAGATCCTGTCGTACCTGTCAATAGGCTGCAGGGGGACGGTGAAGACCAGCAACAGCTTTCAGGGCTGCCACCTTCCGTGTGGGACAAGGAGCCGGACGTGTGCCTTTTCGGGAAGAGGCCCTGCCGAGGACGAGAGCCATGAGATGTTCCTCCTCTGGGCAAGCCCGGGTCCTGAATCCTGTTGTGCCCGTGAATAGTCTGCAGGGGGACGGTGAAGACCAGCAACATCTTTCCGGGCTGCCACCTTCCGTGTGGGACAAAGAGCCGGATGTGTGCATTTCCGGAATCAGGCTCTGCCGAGGACGAGAGCCATGAGATGTTCCTCCTCTGGGCAAGCCCGGGTCCCAGATCCTGTTGTGCCTGTGAATAGGCTGCAGGGGGACGGTGAAGACCAGCAACGTCTTTCCGGCCTGCCACCTTCCGTGTGGGACAAGGAGCCGGACGTGTGCCTTTTCGGAATCAGGCTCTGCCGAGGACGAGAGCCATGAGATGTTCCTCCTCGGGGCAAGCCCGGGTCCCAGATCCTGTTGTGCCTGTGAATAGGCTGCAGGGGGACGGTGAAGACCAGCAACAGCTTTCAGGGCTGCCACCTTCCGTGTGGGACAAGGAACCGGACGTGTGCCTTTTCGGGAAGAGGCTCTGCCGAGGACAAGAGACATGATATGATCCTCCTCTGGGCGTGCCCGGGTCCTGAATACTGTTGTGCCTTTGAATAGGCTGCAGGGGGACGGTGAAGACCAGCAACAGCTTTCAGGGCTGCCACCTTCCGTGTGGGACAAGGAGCCGGACGTGTGCCTTTTCGGAATCGGGCTCTGCCGAGGACGAGAGCCATGAGATGTTCCTCCTCTGGGCAAGCCCGGGTCCCAGATCCTGTCGTACCTGTGAATAGGCTGCAGTGGGACGGTGAAGACCAGCAACAGCTTTCAGGGCTGCCACCTTCCTTGTGGGACAAGGAGCCGGACGTGTGCCTTTTCGGAATCGGGCTCTGCCGAGGAAGAGAGCCATGAGATGTTCCTCCTCTGGGCATGCCCGGATCCTGAATCCTGTTGTGCCTGTGAATAGGCTGCAGGGGGATGGTGAAGACCAGCAACAGCTTTCAGGGCTGCCACCTTCCGTGTGGGACAAGGAGCCGGACTTGTGCGTTTTCGGAATCGGGCTCTGCCGAGGACGAGAGCCATGAGATGTTCCTCCTCTGGGCAAGCCCGGGTCCTGAATCCTGTTGTGCCTGTGAATAGGCTGCAGGGGGACGGTGAAGACTAGCAACAGCTTTCAGGGCTGCCACCTTCCGTGTGGGACAAGGAGCCGGACGTGTGCCTTTTCGGAAAGAGGCCCTACCGAGGATGAGAGCCATGAGATGTTCCTCCTCTGGGCAAGCCCGGGTCCCAGATCCTGTTGTGCCTGTGAATAGGCTGCAGGGGGACGGTGAAGACCAGCAACAGCTTTCAGGGCTGCCACCTTCCTTGTGGGACAAGGAGCCGGACGTGTGCCTTTTCGGAAACAGGCCCTGCCGAGGACGAGAGCCATGAGATGTTCCTCCTCTGGGCAAGCCCGGGTCCCAGATCCTGTTGTGCCTTTGAATAGTCTGCAGGGGGACGGTGAAGACCAGCAACAGCTTTCAGGGCTGCCACCTTCCGTGTGGGACAAGGAGCCGGACGCGTGCCTTTTCGGAATCGGGCTCTGCCGAGGACGAGAGCCATGAGATGTTCCTCCTCTGGGCAAGCCCCGGTCCCAGATCCTGTTGTGCCTGTGAATAGGCTGCAGGGGGACGGTGAAGACCAGCAACAGCTTTCAGGGCTGCCACCTTCCATGTGAGACAAGAAGCCGGACGAGTGCCTTTTTGGAATCAGGCTCTGCCAAGGACGAGAGCCATGAGATGTTCCTCCTCTGGGCAAGCCCGGGTCCTGAATCCTGTTGTGCCTGTGAATAGGCTGCAGGGGGACGGTGAAGACCAGCAACAGCTTTCAGGGCTGCCACCTTCCGTGTGGGACAAGGAGCCGGACGTGTGCATTTTCGGAAACAAGCCCTGCCAAGGACGAGAGCCATGAGATGTTCCTCCTCTGGGCAAGCCCGGGTCCCAGATCCTGTTGTGCCTGTGAATAGGCTGCAGGGGGACGGTGAAGACCAGCAACATCTTTCCGGGCTGCCACCTTCCGTGTGGGACAAGGAGCCGGACGTGTGCCTTTTCGGAATCGGGCTCTGCCGAGGACGAGAGCCATGAGATGTTCCTCCTCTGGGCAAGC
Organism: Astur gentilis; assembly: GCF_929443795.1. Classification (NCBI taxonomy): domain Eukaryota; kingdom Metazoa; phylum Chordata; class Aves; order Accipitriformes; family Accipitridae; genus Astur; species Astur gentilis. The sequence continues at coordinate 1,394,019 of NW_026060894.1, read as the reverse complement.
CCGGGTCCCAGATCCTGTTGTGCCTGTGAATAGGCTGCAGGGGGACGGTGAAGACCAGCAACAGCTTTCAGGGCTGCCACCTTCCATGTGAGACAAGAAGCCGGACGAGTGCCTTTTTGGAATCAGGCTCTGCCGAGGACGAGAGCCATGAGATGTTCCTCCTCTGGGCAAGCCCGGGTCCTGAATCCTGTTGTGCCTGTGAATAGGCTGCAGGGGGACGGTGAAGACCAGCAACAGCTTTCAGGGCTGCCACCTTCCGTGTGGGACAAGGAGCCGGACGTGTGCCTTTTCGGAAACAGGCCCTGCCGAGGACGAGAGCCATGAGATGTTCCTCCTCTGGGCAAGCCCGGGTCCCAGATCCTGATCTGCCTGTGAATAGGCTGCAGGGGGACGGTGAAGACCAGCAACATCTTTCCGGCCTGCCACCTTCCGTGTGGGACAAGGAGCCGGACGTGTGCCTTTTCGGAATCGGGCTCTGCCGAGGACGAGAGCCATGAGATGTTCCTCCTCTGGGCATGCCCGGGTCCTGAATCCTATTGTGCCTGTGAATAGGCTGCAGGGGGACGGTGAAGACCAGCAACAGCTTTCAGGTCTGCCACCTTCTGTGTGGGACAAGGAGCCGAACGTGTGCCTTTTTCGGAAACAGGCCCTGCCGAGGACGAGAGCCATGAGATGTTCCTCCTCTGGGCAAGCCCCGGTCCCAGATCCTGTTGTGCCTGTGAATAGGCTGCAGGGGGACGGTGAAGACCAGCAACAGCTTTCAGGGCTGCCACCTTCCATGTGAGACAAGAAGCCAGACGAGTGCCTTTTTGGAATCAGGCTCTGCCGAGGAAGAGAGCCATGAGATGTTCCTCCTCTGGGCAAGCCCGGGTCCTGAATCCTGTTGTGCCTGTGAATAGGCTGCAGGGGGACGGTGAAGACCAGCAACAGCTTTCAGGGCTGCCACCTTCCGTGTGGGACAAGGAGCCGGACGTGTGCATTTTCAGAAATAGGCCCTGCCGAGGACGAGAGCCATGAGATGTTCCTCCTCTGGGCAAGCCCGGGTCCCAGATCTTGTTATGCCTGTGAATAGGCTGCAGGGGGACGGTGAAGACCAGCAACAGCTTTCAGGGCTGCCACCTTCCGTGTGGGACAAGGAGCCGGACGTGTGCCTTTACGGGAAGAGGCTCTGCCGAGGACGAGAGCCATGAGATGTTCCTCCTCTGGGCAAGCCCGGGTCCCAGATCCTGTTGTGCCTGTGAATAGGCTGCAGGGGGACGGTGAAGACCAGCAACAGCTTTCAGGGCTGCCACCTTCCATGTGGGACAAGGAGCCGGACGTGTGCCTTTTCGGAATCGGGCTCTACCGAGGAAGAGAGCCATGAGATGTTCCTCCTCTGGGCAAGCCCGGGTCCCAGATCCTGTTGTGCCTGTGAATAGGCTGCAGGGGGACGGTGAAGACCAGCAACAGCTTTCAGGGCTGCCACCTTCCGTGTGGGACAAGGAGCCGGACGTGTGCGTTTTCGGAATCAGGCTGTGCCGAGGACGAGAGCCATGAGATGTTCCACCTCTGGGCAAGCCCGGGTCCCAGATCCTGTTGTGCCTGTGAATAGGCTGCAGGGGGACGGTGAAGACCAGCAACAGCTTTCAGGGCTGCCACCTTCCGTGTGGGACAAGGAGCCGGACGTGTGCCTTTACGGGAAGAGGCTCTGCCGAGGACAAGAGACATGATATGATCCTCCTCTGGGCGTGCCCGGGTCCTGAATACTGTTGTGCCTTTGAATAGGCTGCAGGGGGACGGTGAAGACCAGCAACAGCTTTCAGGGCTGCCACCTTCCGTGTGGGACAAGGAGCCGGACGTGTGACTTTTCGGAAATAGGCTCTGCCGAGGACTAGAGCCATGAGATGTTCCTCCTCTGGGCAAGCCCGGGTCCCAGATCCTGTCGTACCTGTGAATAGGCTGCAGTGGGACGGTGAAGACCAGCAACAGCTTTCAGGGCTGCCACCTTCCTTGTGGGACAAGGAGCCGGACGTGTGCCTTTTCGGAATCGGGCTCTGCCGAGGAAGAGAGCCATGAGATGTTCCTCCTCTGGGCATGCCCGGATCCTGAATCCTGTTGTGCCTGTGAATAGGCTGCAGGGGGTGGTGAAGACCAGCAACAGCTTTCCGGCCTGCCACCTTCCGTGTGGGACAAGGAGCCGGACGTGTGCGTTTTCGGAATCGGGCTCTGCCGATGACGAGAGCCATGAGATGTTCCTCCTCTGGGCAAGCCCGGGTCCTGAATCCTGTTGTGCCTGTGAATAGGCTGCAGGGGGACGGTGAAGACTAGCAACAGCTTTCATGGCTGCCACCTTCCGTGTGGGACAAGGAGCCGGACGTGTGCCTTTTCGGAAAGAGGCCCTGCCGAGGACGAGAGCCATGAGATGTTCCTCCTCTGGGCAAGCCCGGGTCCCAGATCCTGTTGTGCCTGTGAATAGGCTGCAGGGGGACGGTGAAGACCAGCAACAGCTTTCAGGGCTGCCACCTTCCGTGTGGGACAAGGAGCCGGACGTGTGCCTTTACGGGAAGAGGCTCTGCCGAGGACGAGAGCCATGAGATTTTCCTCCTCTGGGCAAGCCCGTGTCCCAGATCCTGTTCTGCCTGTGAATAGGCTGCAGGGGGACGGTGAAGACCAGCAACATCTTTCCGGGCTGCCACCTTCCGTGTGGGACAAGGAGCCGGACGTGTGCCTTTTCGGAATCGGGCTCTGCCGAGGACGAGAGCCATGAGATGTTCCTCCTCTGGGCAAGCCCCGGTCCCAGATCCTGTTGTGCCTGTGAATAGGCTGCAGGGGGACGGTGAAGACCAGCAACAGCTTTCAGGGCTGCCACCTTCCGTGTGGGACAAGGAGCCGGACGTGTGCCTTTTTGGAATCGGGCTCTGCCGAGGACGAGAGCAATGAGATGTTCCTCCTCTGGGCAAGCCCGGGCCCCAGATCTTGTTATGCCTGTGAATAGGCTGCAGGGGGACGTTGAAGACCAGCAACAGCTTTCCGGCCTGCCACCTTCCGTGTGGGACAAGGAGCCGGACGTGTGCCTTTTCGGAAACAAGCCCTGATGAGCACGAGAGACTAACCCTGACCCTAACCCTAACCCTAACCCCTAACCCTAACCCTAAGCCCATCCCTAACGACCCTAACCCTAACCCTAACCCTAAGCCCTTAACACTAACCCTAACCCTAAACCCTAACCGTAAACCTAACTGTAACCCTAACCCGGACCCTATCTCCTAACTCTAACCCTACCCCTAACCCCTAACCCTAACCGTAACCCTAACCACCGAACCCTAACACTCACCCTAACACCTAACCCTAACCCTAATCCTAACCCCTAACCCTAACCCTAACCCTAACCCTAATGGACCCTAACCCTAACCCTAACTCTAACACCTAAACCTAACCCTAACCCTAACCCCTAACACTAACCCTAAAGCTAACCCCTAGTCCTAACCGTAACCCTAATGGCCCTAACCCTAACCCTAACCCTGACCCTAACCCTAACCCTAACCCTAACCCCCTAACACTAACCCTAACCTAAACCTAACCCTAAACCCTAACCCTAATGGCCCTAACCCTAACCCTAGCCCTAACCCCAACCCTAACCCTAACCCTAACCCTAACCCCTAACTGTAAACCTTTTCTGACAAGTTGCAGGATGTGTGCCGTTTCCAAAACAGGTTCTGCTGAGGACGAGAGCCATGAGATTTTCCTCCTCTGGGCAAGCCCGGGTCCCAGATCCTGTTGTGCCTGTGAATAGGCTGCAGGGGGACGGTGAAGACCAGCAACATCTTTCCGGGCTGCCACCTTCCGTGTGGGACACGGAGCCGGACGTGTGCCTTTCCAGAATCAGGCTCTGCCGAGAACAAGAGCCATGAGATGTTCCTCCTCTGGGCAAGCCCCGGTCCCAGATCCTGTTGTGCCTGTGAATAGGCTGCAGGGGGACGGTGAAGACCAGCAACATCTTTCCGGCCTGCGAACTTCCGTGTGGGACAAGGAGCCGGACGTGTGCCTTTCCAGAATCAGACTCTGCCGAGGACGAGAGCCATGATATGTTCCTCCTCTAGGCAAGCCCCGGTACCAGATCCTGTTGTGCCTGTGAATAGGCTGCAGGGGGACGGTGAAGACCAGCAACAGCCTTCAGGGCTGCCACGTTCCGTGTGGGACAAGGAGCCGGACGTGTGCATTTTCGGAAACAGGCCCTGCCGAGGACGAGATCCATGAGATGTTCCTCCTCTGGGCAAGCCCGGGTCCCAGATCCTGTTGTGCCTGTGAATAGGCTGCAGGGGGACGGTGAAGACCAGCAACAGCTTTCAGGGCTGCCACCTTCCGTGTGGGACAAAGAGCCGGACGTGTGCCTTTTCGGAATCGGGCTCTGCCGAGGAAGAGAGCCATGAGATGTTCCTCCTCTGGGCAAGCCCGGGTCCCAGATCCTGTTGTACCTGTGAATAAGCTGCAGGGGGACGGTGACGACCAGCAACAGCTTTCAGGGCTGCCACCTTCCGTGTGGGACAAGGAGCCGGACGTGTGACTTTTCAGAAATAGGCTCTGCCGAGGACGAGAGCCATGAGATGTTCCTCCTCTGGGCAAGCCCGGGTCCTGAATCCTGTTGTGCCCGTGAATAGGCTGCAGGGGGACGGTGAAGACCAGCAACAGCTTTCAGGGCTGCCACCTTCCGTGTGGGACAAAGAGCCGGATGTGTGCATTTCCGGAATCAGGCTCTGCCGAGGACGAGAGCCATGAGATGTTCCTCCTCTGGGCAAGCCCGGGTCCCAGATCCTGTTGTGCCTGTGAATAGGCTGCAGGGGGACGGTGAAGACCAGCAACGTCTTTCCGGCCTGCCACCTTCCGTGTGGGACAAGGAGCCGGACGTGTGCCTTTTCGGAATCAGGCTCTGCCGAGGACAAGAGACATGATATGTTCCTGCTCTGGGCGTGCCCGGGTCCTGAATACTGTTGAGCCTTTGAATAGGCTGCAGGGGGACGGTGAAGACCAGCAACAGCTTTCAGGGCTGCCACCTTCCGTGTGGGACAAGGAGCCGGACGTGTGACTTTTCGGAAATAGGCTCTGCCGAGGACGAGAGCCATGAGATGTTCCTCCTCTGGGCAAGCCCGGGTCCCAGATCCTGTCGTACCTGTGAATAGGCTGCAGTGGGACGGTGAAGACCAGCAACAGCTTTCAGGGCTGCCACCTTCCTTGTGGGACAAGGAGCCGGACGTGTGCCTTTTCGGAATCGGGCTCTGCCGAGGAAGAGAGCCATGAGATGTTCCTCCTCTGGGCATGCCCGGATCCTGAATCCTGTTGTGCCTGTGAATAGGCTGCAGGGGGATGGTGAAGACCAGCAACAGCTTTCCGGGCTGCCACCTTCCGTGTGGGACAAGGAGCCGGACGTGTGCGTTTTCGGAATCGGGCTCTGCCGAGGACGAGAGCCATGAGATGTTCCTCCTCTGGGCAAGCCCGGGTCCTGAATCCTGTTGTGCCTGTGAATAGGCTGCAGGGGGACGGTGAAGACTAGCAACAGCTTTCAGGGCTGCCACCTTCCGTGTGGGACAAGGAGCCGGACGTGTGCCTTTTCGGAAAGAGGCCCTACCGAGGACGAGAGCCATGAGATGTTCCTCCTCTGGGCAAGCCCGGGTCCCAGATCCTGTTGTGCCTGTGAATAGGCTGCAGGGGGACGGTGAAGACCAGCAACAGCTTTCAGGGCTGCCACCTTCCGTGTGGGACAAGGAGCCGGACGTGTGCCTTTTCGGAAACAGGCCCTGCCGAGGACGAGAGCCATGAGATGTTCCTCCTCTGGGCAAGCCCGGGTTCCAGATCCTGATCTGCCTGTGAATAGGCTGCAGGGGGACGGTGAAGACCAGCAACATCTTTCCGGGCTGCCACCTTCCTTGTGGGACAAGGAGCCGGACGTGTGCCTTTTCGGAATCGGGCTCTGCCGAGGAAGAGAGCCATGAGATGTTCCTCCTCTGGGCAAGCCCCGGTCCCAGATCCTGTTGTGCCTGTGAATAGGCTGCAGGGGGACGGTGAAGACCAGCAACAGCTTTCAGGGCTGCCACCTTCAATGTGAGACAAGAAGCCGGACGAGTGCCTATTTGGAATCAGGCTCTGCCAAGGACGAGAGCCATGAGATGTTCCTGCTCTGGGCAAGCCCGGGTCCTGAATCCTGTTGTGCCTGTGAATAGGCTGCAGGGGGACGGTGAAGACCAGCAACAGCTTTCAGGGCTGCCACCTTCCGTGTGGGACAAGGAACCGGACGTGTGCCTTTTCGGGAAGAGGCTCTGCCGAGGACAAGAGACATGATATGTTCCTCCTCTGGGCGTGCCCGTGTCCTGAATACTGTTGTGCCTTTGAATAGGCTGCAGGGGGACGGTGAAGACCAGCAACATCTTTCCGGGCTGCCACCTTCCGTGTGTGACAAGGAGCCGGACGTGTGCCTTTTCGGAATCGGGCTCTGCCGAGGACGAGAGCCATGAGATGTTCCTCCTCTGGGCAAGCCCCGGTCCCAGATCCTGTTGTGCCTGTGAATAGGCTGCAGGGGGACGGTGAAGACCAGCAACAGCTTTCAGGGCTGCCACCTTCCATGTGAGACAAGAAGCCGGACGAGTGCCTTTTTGGAATCAGGCTCTGCCGAGGACGAGAGCAATGAGATGTTCCTCCTCTGGGCAAGCCCGGGCCCCAGATCTTGTTATGCCTGTGAATAGGCTGCAGGGGGACGTTGAAGACCAGCAACAGCTTTCCGGCCTGCCACCTTCCGTGTGGGACAAGGAGCCGGACGTGTGCCTTTTCGGAAACAAGCCCTGACGAGCACGAGAGACTAACCCTGACCCTAACCCTAACCCTAACCCCTAACCCTAACCCTAAGCCCATCCCTAACGACCCTAACCCTAACCCTAACCCTAAGCCCTTAACACTAACCCTAACCCTAAACCCTAACCGTAAACCTAACTGTAACCCTAACCCGGACCCTATCTCCTAACTCTAACCCTACCCCTAACCCCTAACCCTAACCGTAACCCTAACCACCTAACCCTAACACTCACCCTAACACCTAACCCTAACCCTAATCCTAACCCCTAACCCTAACCCTAACCCTAACCCTAATGGACCCTAACCCTAACCCTAACTCTAACACCTAAACCTAACCCTAACCCTAACCCCTAACACTAACCCTAAAGCTAACCCCTAGCCCTAACCGTAACCCTAATGGCCCTAACCCTAACCCTAACCCTGACCCTAACCCTAACCCTAACCCTAACCCCCTAACACTAACCCTAACCTAAACCTAACCCTAAACCCTAACCCTAATGGCCCTAACCCTAACCCTAGCCCTAACCCCAACCCTAACCCTAACCCTAACCCTAACCCCTAACTGTAAACCTTTTCTGACAAGTTGCAGGATGTGTGCCGTTTCCGAAACAGGTTCTGCTGAGGACGAGAGCCATGAGATTTTCCTCCTCTGGGCAAGCCCGGGTCCCAGATCCTGTTGTGCCTGTGAATAGGCTGCAGGGGGACGGTGAAGACCAGCAACATCTTTCCGGGCTGCCACCTTCCGTGTGGGACACGGAGCCGGACGTGTGCCTTTCCAGAATCAGGCTCTGCCGAGAACAAGAGCCATGAGATGTTCCTCCTCTGGGCAAGCCCCGTTCCCAGATCCTGTTGTGCCTGTGAACAGGCTGCAGGGGGACGGTGAAGACCAGCAACATCTTTCCGGCCTGCGAACTTCCGTGTGGGACAAGGAGCCGGAAGTGTGCCTTTCCAGAATCAGACTCTGCCGAGGACGAGAGCCATGATATGTTCCTCCTCTGGGCAAGCCCCGGTACCAGATCCTGTTGTGCCTGTGAATAGGCTGCAGGGGGACGGTGAAGACCAGCAACAGCCTTCAGGGCTGCCACGTTCCGTGTGGGACAAGGAGCCGGACGTGTGCATTTTCGGAAACAGGCCCTGCTGAGGACGAGAGCCATGAGATGTTCCTCCTCTGGGCAAGCCCGGGTCCCAGATCCTGTTCTGCCTGTGAATAGGCTGCAGGGGGACGGTGAAGACCAGCAACATCTTTCCGGGCTGCCACCTTCCGTGTGGGACAAGGAGCCGGACGTGTGCCTTTTCGGAATCAGGGTCTGCCGAGGAAGAGAGCCATGAGATGTTCCTCCTCTGGGCATGCCCGGGTCCTGAATCCTATTGTGCCTGTGAATAGGCTGCAGGGGGACGGTGAAGACCAGCAACAGCTTTCAGGGCTGCCACCTTCCGTGTGGGACAAGAGCCGGACATGTGCCTTTTCGGAATCAGGCTCTGCCGAGGACGAGAGCCATGAGATATTCCTCCTCGGGGCAAGCCCGGGTCCCAGATCCTGTTGTGCCTGTGAATAGGCTGCAGGGGGACGGTGAAGACCAGCAACAGCTTTCAGGGCTGCCACCTTCCGTGTGGGACAAGGAGCCAGACGTGTGCCTTTTCGGAAAGAGGCCATGCCGAGGACGAGAGCCATGAGATGTTCCTCCTCTGGGCAAGCCCGGGTCCCAGATCCTGTTGTGCCTCTGAATAGGCTGCAGGGGGACGGTGACGACCAGCAACAGCTTTCAGGGCTGCCACCTTCCGTGTGGGACAAGGAGCCGGACGTGTGACTTTTCAGAAATAGGATCTGCCGAGGACGAGAGCCATGAGATGTTCCTCCTCTGGGCAAGCCCGGGCCCCAGATCCTGTTTTGCCTGTGAATAGGCTGCAGGGGGACGGTGAAGACCAGCAACAGCTTTCCGGCCTGCCACCTTCCGTGTGGGACAAGGAGACAGACGTGTGCCTTTTCGGAATCGGGCTCTGCCGAGGACGAGAGCCATGAGATGTTCCTAATCTGGGCAAGCCCGGGTCCCAGATCCTGTTGTGCCTGTGAATAGGCTGCAGGGGGATGGTGAAGACCAGCAACAGGTTTCAGGGCTGCCACCTTCCATGTGAGACAAGAAGCCGGACGAGTACCTTTTTGGAATCAGGCTCTGCCGAGGACGAGAGCCATGAGATGTTCCTCCTCTGGGCAAGCCCGGGTCCTGAATCCTGTTGTGCCTGTGAATAGGCTGCAGGGGGACGGTGAAGACCAGCAACAGCTTTCAGGGCTGCCACCTTCCGTGTGGGACAAGGAGCCGGACGTGTGCCTTTTCAGAAATAGGCCCTGCCGAGGACGAGAGCCATGAGATGTTCCTCCTCTGGGCAAGCCCGGGTCCCAGATCTTGTTATGCCTGTGAATAGGCTGCAGGGGGACGTTGAAGACCAGCAACAACTTTCAAGGGCTGCCACCTTCCGTGTGGGACAAGGAGCCGGACGTGTGCCTTTCCGGAAACAGGCCCTGCCGAGGACGAGGACCATGAGATGTTCCTCCTCTGGGCAAGCCCGGGTCCCAGATCCTGATCTGCCTGTGAATAGGCTGCAGGGGGATGGTGAAGACCAGCAACATCTTTCCGGGCTGCCACCTTCCGTGTGGGACAAGGAGCCGGACTTGTGCCTTTTCGGAATCGGGCTCTGCCGAGGACGAGAGCCATGAGATGTTCCTCCTCTGGGCATGCCCGGGTCCTGAATCCTATTGTGCCTGTGAATAGGCTGCAGGGGGACGGTGAAGACCAGCAACAGCTTTCAGGTCTGCCACCTTCCATGTGGGACAAGGAGCCGGACGTGTGCCTTTTCGGAATCGGGCTCTGCCGAGGAAGAGAGCCATGAGATGTTCCTCCTCTGGGCAAGCCCGGGTCCCAGATCCTGTTGTGCCTGTGAATAGGCTGCAGGGGGACGGTGAAGACCAGCAACAGCTTTCAGGGCTGCCACCTTCCGTGTGGGTCAAGGAGCCGGACGTGTGCCTTTTCGGAATCAGTCTGTGCCGAGGACGAGAGCCATGAGATGTTCCACCTCTGGGCAAGCCCGGGTCCCAGATCCTGTCATACCTGTGAATAGGCTGCAGGGGGACGGTGAAGACCAGCAACAGCCTTCAGGGCTGCCACGTTCCGTGTGGGACAAGGAGCCGGACGTGTGCCTTTTCGGAAAGAGGCCCTGCCGAGGACGAGAGACATGAGATGTTCCTCCTCTGGGCAAGCCCGGGTCCCAGATCCTGTTCTGCCTGTGAATAGGATGCAGGGGGACGGTGAAGACCAGCAACAGCTTTCAGGGCTGCCACCTTCCGTGTGGGACAAGGAGACAGACGTGTGCCTTTTCGGAATCGGGCTCTGCCGAGGAAGAGAGCCATGAGATGTTCCTCCTCTGGGCATGCCCGGGTCCTGAATCCTATTGTGCCTGTGAATAGGCTGCAGGGGGACGGTGAAGACCAGCAACAGCTTTCAGGTCTGCCACCTTCCGTGTGGGACAAGAGCCGGACATGTGCCTTTTCGGAATCAGGCTCTGCCGAGGACGAGAGCCATGAGATGTTCCTCCTCGGGGCAAGCCCGGGTCCCAGATCCTGTTGTGCCTGTGAATAGGCTGCAGGGGGACGGTGAAGACCAGCAACAGCTTTCAGGGCTGCCACCTTCCGTGTGGGACAAGGAACCGGACGTGTGCCTTTTCGGGAAGAGGCTCTGCCGAGGACAAGAGACATGATATGTTCCTCCTCTGGGCGTGCCCGGGTCCTCAATACTGTTGTGCCTTTGAATAGGCTGCAGGGGGACGGTGAAGACCAGCAACAGCTTTCAGGGCTGCCACCTTCCGTGTGGGACAAGGAGCCGGACGTGTGACTTTTCGGAAATAGGCCCTGCCGAGGACGAGAGCCATGAGATGTTCCTCCTCTGGGCAAGCCCGGGTCCCAGATCCTGTCGTACCTGTGAATAGGCTGCAGTGGGACGGTGAAGACCAGCAACAGCTTTCAGGGCTGCCACCTTCCTTGTGGGACAAGGAGCCGGACGTGTGCCTTTTCGGAATCGGGCTCTGCCGAGGAAGAGAGCCATGAGATGTTCCTCCTCTGGGCATGCCCGGGTCCTGAATCCTGTTGTGCCTGTGAATAGGCTGCAGGGGGACGGTGAAGACCAGCAACAGCTTTCAGGGCTGCCACCTTCCGTGTGGGACAAGGAGCCGGACGTGTGCTTTTTCGGAATCGGGATCTGCCGAGGACGAGAGCCATGAGATGTTCCTCCTCTGGGCAAGCCCGGGTCCTGAATCCTGTTGTGCCTGTGAATAGGCTGCAGGGGGACGGTGAAGACCAGCAACAGCTTTCAGGGCTGCCACCTTCCGTGTGGGACAAGGAGCCGGACGTGTGCCTTTTCGGAAAGAGGCCCTGCCGAGGACGAGAGCCATGAGATGTTCCTCCTCTGGGCAAGCCCGGGTCCCAGATCCTGTTGTGCCTGTGAATAGGCTGCAGGGGGACGGTGAAGACCAGCAACAGCTTTCAGGGCTGCCACCTTCCGTGTGGGACAAGGAGCCGGACGTGTGCCTTTACGGGAAGAGGCTCTGCCGAGGACAAGAGCCATGATATGTTCCTCCTCTGGGCGTGCCCGGGTCCTGAATACTGTTGTGCCTTTGAATAAGCTGCAGGGGGAAGGTGAAGACCAGCAACATCTTTCCGGCCTGCCACCTTCCGTGTGGGACAAGGAGCCGGACGTGTGCTTTTTCGGAATCAGGCTCTGCCGAGGACGAGAGCCATGAGATGTTCCTCCTCTGGGCAAGCCCGGGTCCCAGATCCTGTTGTGCCTGTGAATAGGCTGCAGGGGGACGGTGAAGACCAGCAACAGCTTTCAGGGCTGCCACCTTCCGTGTGGGACAAGGAGCCGGACGTGTGCCTTTTCGGAAACAGGCTCTGCCGATGACGAGAGACTAACCCTGACCCTAACCCTAAACCTAACCCCTAACCCTAACCCTAAGCCCATCCCTAACGACCCTAACCCTAACCCTAACCCTAAGCCCGTAACACTAACCCTAACCCTAAACCCTAACCCTAACCCTAACTGTAACCCTAAACCGGACCCTATCTCCTAACTCTAACCCTAACCCTAACCACCTAACCCTAACACTCACCCTAACACCTAACCCTAACCCTAATCGTAACCCCTAACCCTTACCCGAACCCTAACCCTAATGGACCCTAACCCTAACCCTAACACTAACACCTAACCCTAACCCTAACCCTAACCACTAACACTAACCCTAACGCTAACCCCTAACCCTAACCCTAACCCTAATGGCCCTAACCCTAACCCTAACCCTAACCCCCTAACCCTAACCCTAACCCTAAACCCTAACCCTAATGGCCCTAACCCTAACCCTAACCCTAATCCCTAACCCTAACCTAACCCTAAACCTAACCCTAACCCTTACCCTAACCCCAACACTAACCGTAACCCTAACCCTAACCCTTAACTGTAAACCTTTTCTGACAAGTTGCAGAATGTGTGCCGTTTCCAAAACACGTTCTGCTCAGGACGAGAGCCATGAGATTTTCCTCCTCTGGGCAAGCCCGGGTCCCAGATCCTGTTGTGCCTGTGAATAGGCTGCAGGGGGACAGTGAAGACCAGCAACATCTTTCCAACCTGCCACCTTCCGTGTGGGACACGGAGCCGGACGTGTGCCTTTCCAGAATCAGGCTCTGCCGAGGACGAGAGCCATGAGATGTTCCTCCTCTGGGCAAGCCCCGGTCCCAGATCCTGTTGTACCTGTGAATAAGCTGCAGGGGGACGGTGAAGACCAGCAACAGCTTTCAGGGCTGCCACCTTCCGTGTGGGACAAGGAGCCGGACGTGTGCCTATTCGGGAAGAGCCTCTGCCAAGGACAAGAGCCATGATATGTTCCTCCTCTGGGCGTGCCCGGGTCCTGAATCCTGTTGTGCCTGTGAATAGGCTGCAGGGGGACGGTGAAGACCAGCAACATCCTTCAGGGGTGCCAACTTCCGTGTGGGACAAGGAGCCAGACGTGTGCCTTTTCGGAAACAGGCCCTGCCGAGGACGAGAGACATGAGATGTTCCTCCTCTGGGCAAGCCCGGTTCCCAGATCCTGTTGTACCTGTGAATAAGCTGCAGGGGGACGGTGAAGACCAGCAACAGCTTTCAGGGCTGCCACCTTCCGTGTGGGACAAGGAGCCGGACGTGTGCCTTTTGGAAACAGGCTCTGCCGAGGACGAGAGACTAACCCTGACCCTAACGCTAAACCTTAACCCCTAACCCTAACCCTAAGCCCATCCCTAACGACCCTAACCCTAACCCTAACCCTAAGCCCTTAACACTAACCCTAACCCTAAACCCTAACCCTAACCCTAACTGTAACCCTAACCCGGACCCTATCTCCTAACTCTAACCCTAACCCTAACCCCTAAGCCTAACCCTAAACCTAACCCTAAACCTAACCCTAACCCTAACCCTAACCCTAACCCCAACCCTAACCCTAACCCTAACCCCTAACTGTAAACCTTTTCTGACAAGTTGCAGGATGTGTGCCGTTTCCGAAACAGGTTCTGCTGAGGACGAGAGCCATGAGATTTTCCTCCTCTGGGCAAGCCCGTATCCCAGATCCTGTTGTGCCTGTGAATAGGCTGCAGGGGGACGGTGAAGACCAGCAACATCTTTCAGGGCTGCCACCTTCCGTGTGGGACAAGGAGCCGGACGTGTGCCTTTCCAGAATCAGGCTCTGCCGAGGACGAGAGCCATGAGATGTTCCTCCTCTAGGCAAGCCCCGGTCCCAGATCCTGTTGTGCCTGTGAATAGGATGCAGGGGGACGGTGAAGACCAGCAACATCTTACCGGCCTGCCACCTTCCGTGTGGGACAAGGAGCCGGACGTGTGCCTTTCCAGAATCAGACTCTGCCGAGGACGAGAGCCATGAGATGTTCCTCCTCTGGGAAAGCCCGCGTCCTGAATCCTGTTGTACCTGTGAATAGGCTGCAGGGGGACGGTGAAGACCAGCAACAGCTTTCAGGGCTGCCACCTTCCGTGTGGGACAAGGAGCCGGACGTGTGCCTTTTCGGAAGCAGGCTCTGCCGAGGACGAGAGACTAACCCTGACCCTAGCCCTAACCCTAACCCCTAACCCTAACCCTAAGCCCATCCCTAACGACCCTAACCCTAACCCTAACCCTATGCCCTTAACACTAACCCTAACCCTAAACCCTAACCCTAACCCTAACTGTAACCCTAACCCGGACCCTATCTCCTAACCCTAACCCTAACCCTAACCCCTAAGCCTAACCCTAACCCTAACCCTAAACCTAACCCTAACCCTAACCCTAACCCTAACCCCAACCCTAACCCTAACCCTAACCCCTAACTGTAAACCTTTTCTGACAAGTTGCAGGATGTGTGCCGTTTCCGAAACAGGTTCTGCTGAGGACGAGAGCCATGAGATTTTCCTCCTCTGGGCAAGCCCGTATCCCAGATCCTGTTGTGCCTGTGAATAGGCTGCAGGGGGACGGTGAAGACCAGCAACATCTTTCAGGGCTGCCACCTTCCGTGTGGGACAAGGAGCCGGACGTGTGCCTTTTCGGAAACAGGCTCTGCCGAGGACGAGAGACTAACCCTGACCCTAACCCTAACCCTAACCCCTAACCCTAACCCTAAGCCCATCCCTAACGACCCTAACCCTACCCCTAACCCTAAGCCCGTAACACTAACCCTAATCCTAAACCCTAACCCTAACCCTAACTGTAACCCTAACCCGGACCCTATCTCCTAACTCTAACCCTAACCCTAACCCCTAACCCTAACCGTAACCCTAACCACCTAACCCTAACACTCACCCTAACACGTAACCCTAACCCTAACCCCAACCCCCTAACCCCAACCCTAACCCTAAACCCTAACCCTAATGGCCCTAACCCTAACCATAACCCTAACCCCTAACCCTAACCTAACCCTAACCCTAACCCTAACCCTAACCCTAAACCCAACACTAACCCTAACCATAACCCTAACCCCAACCCTAACCCTAACCCTAACCCCTAACTGTAAACCTTTTCTGACAAGTTGCAGGATGTGGGCCGTTTCCGAAACAGGTTCTGCTGAGGACGAGTGCCATGAGATGTTCCTCCTCTGGGCAAGCCCGTATCCCAGATCCTGTTGTGCCTGTGAATAGGCTGCAGGGGGACGGTGAAGACCAGCAACATCTTTCAGGGCTGCCACCTTCCGTGTGGGACAAGGAGCCGGACGTGTGCCTTTCCGGAATCAGGCTCTGCCGAGGACGAGAGCCATGAGATGTTCCTCCTCTGGGCAAGCCCGGGTCCCAGATCCTGTTGTGCCTGTGAATAGGCTGCAGGGGGACGGTGAAGACCAGCAACAGCTTTCAGGGCTGCCACCTTCCGTGTGGGACAAGGAGCCGGACGTGTGCCTTTACGGGAAGAGGCTCTGCCGAGGACAAGAGCCATGATATGTTCCTCCTCTGGGCGTGCCCGGGTCCTGAATACTGTTGTGCCTTTGAATAAGCTGCAGGGGGAAGGTGAAGACCAGCAACATCTTTCCGGCCTGCCACCTTCCGTGTGGGACAAGGAGCCGGACGTGTGCTTTTTCGGAATCAGGCTCTGCCGAGGACGAGAGCCATGAGATGTTCCTCCTCTGGGCAAGCCCGGGTCCCAGATCCTGTTGTGCCTGTGAATAGGCTGCAGGGGGACGGTGAAGACCAGCAACAGCTTTCAGGGCTGCCACCTTCCGTGTGGGACAAGGAGCCGGACGTGTGCCTTTTCGGAAACAGGCTCTGCCGATGACGAGAGACTAACCCTGACCCTAACCCTAAACCTAACCCCTAACCCTAACCCTAAGCCCATCCCTAACGACCCTAACCCTAACCCTAACCCTAAGCCCGTAACACTAACCCTAACCCTAAACCCTAACCCTAACCCTAACTGTAACCCTAAACCGGACCCTATCTCCTAACTCTAACCCTAACCCTAACCACCTAACCCTAACACTCACCCTAACACCTAACCCTAACCCTAATCGTAACCCCTAACCCTTACCCGAACCCTAACCCTAATGGACCCTAACCCTAACCCTAACCCTAACACCTAACCCTAACCCTAACCCTAACCACTAACACTAACCCTAACCCTAAACCCTAACCCTAATGGCCCTAACCCTAACCCTAACCCTAACCCCCTAACCCTAACCCTAACCCTAAACCCTAACCCTAATGGCCCTAACCCTAACCCTAACCCTAATCCCTAACCCTAACCTAACCCTAACCCTAACCCTAACCCTTACCCTAGCCCCAACACTAACCGTAACCCTAACCCTAACCCTTAACTGTAAACCTTTTCTGACAAGTTGCAGAATGTGTGCCGTTTCCAAAACACGTTCTGCTCAGGACGAGAGCCATGAGATTTTCCTCCTCTGGGCAAGCCCGGGTCCCAGATCCTGTTGTGCCTGTGAATAGGCTGCAGGGGGACAGTGAAGACCAGCAACATCTTTCCAACCTGCCACCTTCCGTGTGGGACACGGAGCCGGACGTGTGCCTTTCCAGAATCAGGCTCTGCCGAGGACGAGAGCCATGAGATGTTCCTCCTCTGGGCAAGACCCGGTCCCAGATCCTGTTGTACCTGTGAATAAGCTGCAGGGGGACGGTGAAGACCAGCAACAGCTTTCAGGGCTGCCACCTTCCGTGTGGGACAAGGAGCCGGACGTGTGCCTATTCGGGAAGAGCCTCTGCCAAGGACAAGAGCCATGATATGTTCCTCCTCTGGGCGTGCCCGGGTCCTGAATCCTGTTGTGCCTGTGAATAGGCTGCAGGGGGACGGTGAAGACCAGCAACATCCTTCAGGGGTGCCAACTTCCGTGTGGGACAAGGAGCCAGACGTGTGCCTTTTCGGAAACAGGCCCTGCCGAGGACGAGAGACATGAGATGTTCCTCCTCTGGGCAAGCCCGGTTCCCAGATCCTGTTGTACCTGTGAATAAGCTGCAGGGGGACGGTGAAGACCAGCAACAGCTTTCAGGGCTGCCACCTTCCGTGTGGGACAAGGAGCCGGACGTGTGCCTTTTGGAAACAGGCTCTGCCGAGGACGAGAGACTAACCCTGACCCTAACGCTAAACCTAACCCCTAACCCTAACCCTAAGCCCATCCCTAACGACCCTAACCCTAACCCTAACCCTAAGCCCTTAACACTAACCCTAACCCTAAACCCTAACCCTAACCCTAACTGTAACCCTAACCCGGACCCTATCTCCTAACTCTAACCCTAACCCTAACCCCTAAGCCTAACCCTAAACCTAACCCTAAACCTAACCCTAACCCTAACCCTAACCCTAACCCCAACCCTAACCCTAACCCTAACCCCTAACTGTAAACCTTTTCTGACAAGTTGCAGGATGTGTGCCGTTTCCGAAACAGGTTCTGCTGAGGACGAGAGCCATGAGATTTTCCTCCTCTGGGCAAGCCCGTATCCCAGATCCTGTTGTGCCTGTGAATAGGCTGCAGGGGGACGGTGAAGACCAGCAACATCTTTCAGGGCTGCCACCTTCCGTGTGGGACAAGGAGCCGGACGTGTGCCTTTCCAGAATCAGGCTCTGCCGAGGACGAGAGCCATGAGATGTTCCTCCTCTAGGCAAGCCCCGGTCCCAGATCCTGTTGTGCCTGTGAATAGGATGCAGGGGGACGGTGAAGACCAGCAACATCTTACCGGCCTGCCACCTTCCGTGTGGGACAAGGAGCCGGACGTGTGCCTTTCCAGAATCAGACTCTGCCGAGGACGAGAGCCATGAGATGTTCCTCCTCTGGGAAAGCCCGCGTCCTGAATCCTGTTGTACCTGTGAATAGGCTGCAGGGGGACGGTGAAGACCAGCAACAGCTTTCAGGGCTGCCACCTTCCGTGTGGGACAAGGAGCCGGACGTGTGCCTTTTCGGAAGCAGGCTCTGCCGAGGACGAGAGACTAACCCTGACCCTAGCCCTAACCCTAACCCCTAACCCTAACCCTAAGCCCATCCCTAACGACCCTAACCCTAACCCTAACCCTATGCCCTTAACACTAACCCTAACCCTAAACCCTAACCCTAACCCTAACTGTAACCCTAACCCGGACCCTATCTCCTAACCCTAACCCTAACCCTAACCCCTAAGCCTAACCCTAACCCTAACCCTAAACCTAACCCTAACCCTAACCCTAACCCTAACCCCAACCCTAACCCTAACCCTAACCCCTAACTGTAAACCTTTTCAGACAAGTTGCAGGATGTGTGCCGTTTCCGAAACAGGTTCTGCTGAGGACGAGAGCCATGAGATTTTCCTCCTCTGGGCAAGCCCGTATCCCAGATCCTGTTGTGCCTGTGAATAGGCTGCAGGGGGACGGTGAAGACCAGCAACATCTTTCAGGGCTGCCACCTTCCGTGTGGGACAAGGAGCCGGACGTGTGCCTTTTCGGAAACAGGCTCTGCCGAGGACGAGAGACTAACCCTGACCCTAACCCTAACCCTAACCCCTAACCCTAACCCTAAGCCCATCCCTAACGACCCTAACCCTACCCCTAACCCTAAGCCCGTAACACTAACCCTAATCCTAAACCCTAACCCTAACCCTAACTGTAACCCTAACCCGGACCCTATCTCCTAACTCTAACCCTAACCCTAACCCCTAACCCTAACCGTAACCCTAACCACCTAACCCTAACACTCACCCTAACACGTAACCCTAACCCTAACCCCAACCCCCTAACCCCAACCCTAACCCTAAACCCTAACCCTAATGGCCCTAACCCTAACCCTAACCCTAACCCCTAACCCTAACCCTAACCCTAACCCTAACCCTAACCCTAACCCTAAACCCAACACTAACCCTAACCATAACCCTAACCCCAACCCTAACCCTAACCCTAACCCCTAACTGTAAACCTTTTCTGACAAGTTGCAGGATGTGGGCCGTTTCCGAAACAGGTTCTGCTGAGGACGAGTGCCATGAGATGTTCCTCCTCTGGGCAAGCCCGTATCCCAGATCCTGTTGTGCCTGTGAATAGGCTGCAGGGGGACGGTGAAGACCAGCAACATCTTTCAGGGCTGCCACCTTCCGTGTGGGACAAGGAGCCGGACGTGTGCCTTTCCGGAATCAGGCTCTGCCGAGGACGAGAGCCATGAGATGTTCCTCCTCTGGGCAAGCCCGGGTCCCAGATCCTGTTGTGCCTGTGAATAGGCTGCAGGGGGACGGTGAAGACCAGCAACAGCTTTCAGGGCTGCCACCGTCCGTGTGGGACAAGGAGCCGGACGTGTGCCTTTACGGGAAGAGGCTCTGCCGAGGACAAGAGCCATGATATGTTCCTCCTCTGGGCGTGCCCGGGTCCTGAATACTGTTGTGCCTCTGAATAAGCTGCAGGGGGAAGGTGAAGACCAGCAACATCTTTCCGGCCTGCCACCTTCCGTGTGGGACAAGGAGCCGGACGTGTGCTTTTTCGGAATCAGGCTCTGCCGAGGACGAGAGCCATGAGATGTTCCTCCTCTGGGCAAGCCCGGGTCCCAGATCCTGTTGTGCCTGTGAATAGGCTGCAGGGGGACGGTGAAGACCAGCAACAGCTTTCAGGGCTGCCACCTTCCGTGTGGGACAAGGAGCCGGACGTGTGCCTTTTCGGAAACAGGCTCTGCCGATGACGAGAGACTAACCCTGACCCTAACCCTAAACCTAACCCCTAACCCTAACCCTAAGCCCATCCCTAACGACCCTAACCCTAACCCTAACCCTAAGCCCGTAACACTAACCCTAACCCTAAACCCTAACCCTAACCCTAACTGTAACCCTAAACCGGACCCTATCTCCTAACTCTAACCCTAACCCTAACCACCTAACCCTAACACTCACCCTAACACCTAACCCTAACCCTAATCGTAACCCCTAACCCTTACCCGAACCCTAACCCTAATGGACCCTAACCCTAACCCTAACACTAACACCTAACCCTAACCCTAACCCTAACCACTAACACTAACCCTAACGCTAACCCCTAACCCTAACCCTAACCCTAATGGCCCTAACCCTAACCCTAACCCTAACCCCCTAACCCTAACCCTAACCCTAAACCCTAACCCTAATGGCCCTAACCCTAACCCTAACCCTAACCCTAACCCTAACCTAACCCTAAACCTAACCCTAACCCTTACCCTAGCCCCAACACTAACCGTAACCCTAACCCTAACCCTTAACTGTAAACCTTTTCTGACAAGTTGCAGAATGTGTGCCGTTTCCAAAACACGTTCTGCTCAGGACGAGAGCCATGAGATTTTCCTCCTCTGGGCAAGCCCGGGTCCCAGATCCTGTTGTGCCTGTGAATAGGCTGCAGGGGGACAGTGAAGACCAGCAACATCTTTCCAACCTGCCACCTTCCGTGTGGGACACGGAGCCGGACGTGTGCCTTTCCAGAATCAGGCTCTGCCGAGGACGAGAGCCATGAGATGTTCCTCCTCTGGGCAAGCCCCGGTCCCAGATCCTGTTGTACCTGTGAATAAGCTGCAGGGGGACGGTGAAGACCAGCAACAGCTTTCAGGGCTGCCACCTTCCGTGTGGGACAAGGAGCCGGACGTGTGCCTTTTGGAAACAGGCTCTGCCGAGGACGAGAGACTAACCCTGACCCTAACGCTAAACCTAACCCCTAACCCTAACCCTAAGCCCATCCCTAACGACCCTAACCCTAACCCTAACCCTAAGCCCTTAACACTAACCCTAACCCTAAACCCTAACCCTAACCCTAACTGTAACCCTAACCCGGACCCTATCTCCTAACTCTAACCCTAACCCTAACCCCTAACCCTAACCCTAAACCTAACCCTAACCCTAACCCTAACCCTAACCCTAACCCTAACCCCAACCCTAACCCTAACCCTAACCCCTAACTGTAAACCTTTTCTGACAAGTTGCAGGATGTGTGCCGTTTCCGAAACAGGTTCTGCTGAGGACGAGAGCCATGAGATTTTCCTCCTCTGGGCAAGCCCGTATCCCAGATCCTGTTGTGCCTGTGAATAGGCTGCAGGGGGACGGTGAAGACCAGCAACATCTTTCAGGGCTGCCACCTTCCGTGTGGGACAAGGAGCCGGACGTGTGCCTTTCCAGAATCAGGCTCTGCCGAGGACGAGAGCCATGAGATGTTCCTCCTCTAGGCAAGCCCCGGTCCCAGATCCTGTTGTGCCTGTGAATAGGATGCAGGGGGACGGTGAAGACCAGCAACATCTTACCGGCCTGCCACCTTCCGTGTGGGACAAGGAGCCGGACGTGTGCCTTTCCAGAATCAGACTCTGCCGAGGACGAGAGCCATGAGATGTTCCTCCTCTGGGAAAGCCCGCGTCCTGAATCCTGTTGTACCTGTGAATAGGCTGCAGGGGGACGGTGAAGACCAGCAACAGCTTTCAGGGCTGCCACCTTCCGTGTGGGACAAGGAGCCGGACGTGTGCCTTTTCGGAAGCAGGCTCTGCCGAGGACGAGAGACTAACCCTGACCCTAGCCCTAACCCTAACCCCTAACCCTAACCCTAAGCCCATCCCTAACGACCCTAACCCTAACCCTAACCCTATGCCCTTAACACTAACCCTAACCCTAAACCCTAACCCTAACCCTAACTGTAACCCTAACCCGGACCCTATCTCCTAACCCTAACCCTAACCCTAACCCCTAAGCC